>NC_135506.1:95484848-95737348 GCF_052857255.1 Amblyomma americanum | reverse complement strand
ATGTAGGATGGATGTGTGGCTGGAATGTGGCTAATTAGAGTGTCAATGTACTTTGATATTGATTCTGTGAGAGTGCCGATTCCTGAAATTATTGGCCGTCCAGGAATACCGGCTTTATGTAATTTAGGGAGCATGTAGAAACGCCCAGGAGAAGGATGGGTAGCCGTGAGTGCCTTGCATAGTTTCGGGGAGATTTCATTGTGTTTTATGAGGTCGAGGAGAATGTCAGATATAGCTTTTGAGTGCTCGTCGGTGGGGTCGCCATGCAGTTGTTTATAAAAATGGTTGTCAGAAAGCTGTCGGATGCCTTCTGCTATATAGTCATCCCTGTTCAAGATAACAATGCCTCCGCCCTTATCAGCTGGCTTTATGACGATGTCGGTACGGTTGCTGAGCGCCTCGAGAGCAGTACGTTCTCTTTTAGAAAGATTGTCTGGTCCTAACCTGCGGTTCTTAAAATTTTCAACAATGTCATTTTGAACTGCCTTAATATAGATATCCAAGTGTTTTTCCCGCCCGATGTTGGGAGTCCAATTTTGGTTTGCTGGGTGGAAGTCCGTGTTTTGGTGGGGGTTTCCGGGCTTATCAAAAAAGTATTCTCTCAGGCGAAGTTTTCGGGCGAAGTCGTCAAGATCTTTCAGGAGTTGGAATTCATTGAATTTGCCTGTGCGGGGGCAAAAAGTCAGCCCTCTAGATAGGACGGCTCGCTCATACTCTGTGAGCGGTGTTAGAGATAGATTGGTGATGTTGTCTACACTGTGATGGCCCTGTTTTGAGAGCGTTTGCCCTTGGCTGACCTTTGACTGAGTGATATCGGGGTTGGGAGAATTCGATCCAACCGCACTTAGTACTTCTTTCATCCTTTCGTCATGGGGAACTTTGTCCCGTGTAAATTTTCTAATTTTGATTATGCCAATTTCTGAAGTTTTTTTTGTTTTGAAACGTTCTAGTTCCTCGGCCTCCAGCGCGGAAACAAGAAGATTATTCCGAGCCCGACGCTCCTCCGTTCCCAGTATCACCGAAGCTTTCTCAGAGTGCCGAATTGTGATTTTGAGTAACTCTAGGGAAGCTGATTTTAATATGTCGTTCCATTGCTTTTTGTCTCCTTCTGATAGATTATTCATTGCTGGTATCAGCTTCACTTGTAGACCTTTCGGTACGATATTAGCCCGAAGGTACGTTTTTAAGGTTTTAACATGAAGGTCATGTCTAAGCCGCTTATCAATTATTTTTCGTAATTTAAGAAAAGCTGAAGATTTGAAACAGGGCTGCCGGTGATATGAGAACAAGGGAGGCGGAGTACTCACGCGGCCTGTGTATCAGTCCCGGCGCACTCGCTGGGCGGAACCACAACGCTTCCGGAGGTCATATGATAAAACAGGGGTGCTGGGGATCAGTCCACAGTTATATGACGGGCTGCTGGTGATGGGTTGCTGTTCTGGTGTAGAATCCACGGCAGGTTTTGGCCTCGGTTGCATACCTCTCTTCGGGCTTGCCTCTCGACACGATGGCTTGTTTGATGTGCTCGCCTGGGCTGAGGTGCTTGCTGTAGGGGAATGTGCTGCTGCTGTGCCACTGGTGGTCTGGTGTGGCTGTTTTAGTGCGGCGCTGCAGTGTCCCCTCGATGTCCGGGAGTTGAGTGGTGGCCTGGTGGTGATGTCTGGACGGCTGGCTGCTGCTTGTCTAGTAGACATAGCATTTTGGCCTACGATTTGTGCAAATGTTCGAGGCTCTGGAGTACTCATCGAATTTTGTTGCTGCCGAGGCTGTGGATGTTGTGGCGCGTAGTCTCTCCATTGCCCCAATGTGAGGTGGCGAATTTGGAGGAGTAAACCGAACATAAACAGAATTCTTAATAAGCACTTTAACATTCTCCAGCAAAGTCAACGACTATCGAAAATATTTACATGCGCACCCCGCGTGATTTACAGGCGTGCCAAAAACATTCAGAACCACCTAGTCCACTCCAAGGAACACAAAACCCCAAAATATGGATGCCAGCCCTGTGGTAAGGGTCGCTGCAAAGTTTGCAAGCACATGCAGACTACGTGTTCCGCAACTAGTACGAGGTCAGTTTTCCAGCATTCAATCAACGGTAACTTTGACTGCGACTCATCAAACATTATTTACCTTCTTGAATGCACTTTGTGTAACCAGCAATACATAGGACAGACAAACACTGCATTCCGCATTCGATTTAACAATCATCGCGCACACGTCAAGTCTCTCCCAAACCTTCCCCTATCCAAGCATGTAAACGCAGAAGGACACCCATTTGACCAACTAAAAGTAACAATTATTCAAGGGGGCTTCAAAAACAGGCGAGAACGTGAACAGCGTGAATCCTATTTTATCCACAAGTTTAATACTATTCAAGAAGGTCTTAACGAAAAGCCTGGTACCCTTTCTTTTATTCACGACCTCCAAACAAAATAATACTACACTTCTCGTTAATTGGCTAACTCAGATATACCTTTTATAACTCCTAGTGTATATCCCAGGCAATCATACCCCTCCTTACTTACACTATCCTGCCTCGTGCAGTATTGATAAGTTTTTGACGTTCTTTCCTTACATTTTCCGACAATCTGAAATCTTTGCACACAGCTAGCCCAGTCCTCCTCCCCTACAAACAAGTATTCCCGGCGAGGTCGGTTCAACGACCTACCCACGGAGAGGGGTGCACCGTTCAGTGAAACCCAGACCCCGTGAGTTCTTAGACATGTGCTCGTTAACGTAGCCCACTCCTTCCTTAACGTTCTAGCCCTCGGCTCACCGGAAATTAGTGAGACCCCCAAAAGGCGCCTGGTTTGGCCTGTTCGTCACTGCCAGTGTCATTTGCGCAGCTTCTCCTCTTTGGCCACGCATCTGCAGCGGCGCCCTTTGTGTTTGTGCATTTTGTTTGTGTGTTTTGTTTCCGTGCTGCCCATGTCCCCCGCACCGTCTTCCTCTCCCTTTCTCTCGTTTCGCCATCTCCTTTTGTACCCCACCCCTCCTTACTATACTAGTTTTTCCCCCTTTTTTTCTTTTATTTCTATATTTTTGCTTCCTCCCCCAATATTGTCCCGGTCTGCTCCCCGCACCCCCATCTTTATTTTCTTTTTTTCAGATTTTTGAACCGTTGTTGCTATTTGCGTGTTACACTCCTTTCTCCCTCCTCTTGAGCTCACAAACTTAAAACGTCCATCTGACGCGAGACCACTACAGTCCTGAAGAAGACCGCACCGCGGTCGAAACGTTGATAAATAAAAGTGTCTTTGTAGAAGTGCCCACTTCTCTTAAATCTATATATATATATATATATATATATATATATATATATATATATATATATATATATATATATATAGTGAAAAGGCCACAACTGCTTCGATTATCTAGGTTTATTCACCAAGAGTTTCAGACGGTCCACCGTCTGAAACTGTTGGTGAATAAACCTAGATAATCGAACCAGTTGTGACATTTTCACTGTGCAAGTTTTCACTCGCACGTTAAGCAATCCCGACTGTTTCCACTATATATATATATATATATATATATATATATATATATATATATATATATATATATATATATATATATATATATATATATATATATATATATATATATATATATATATATATATATATATATATATATATCTGCTGACCGCAGTAATACAGGACGTGCTACGTGCGCCGCTACGGACGAGGGTGGCGCTGGTGAACACTCCCAAGGTTCGCTTCCATGCAATAAACGTAATGTACGCACGAGCGCAGCAGATTGGAAAGCTCAGTTGGTAGAGCAGCAGACCCGATATTCGGAGGTCGTGGATTCGGATCCCACCGTTGGCATTGTTGTTTTTTCTGCTGCTTTATAAGTAATATTCGTTAAGCGACAGATTGATTGAAGTATTATTATCCCCCTGATAAGCACTACAAATAAAAAAAATAAACGTTCCCCAATGCACCTTGGTTTCAGCGACTGTTGGCTCCCTTCATAAGTACACATAGATGGATATATATGTATACCGACTGTGTCATTTAAGATGTGCAGTTTAAAGACATGCTTTTTATAGACAAACGATATTTTGCTCGGCCCAGCATTGGCGGCTGCTTAGCACGTCATAATAAAGAAGAGACGTGCGAACTAATACGCTTCTCAACGATTATGATGTTAAATATATATCAGTTACTGGTAGTTAGTCTTCTTATTTACTGAGAGACGTGTAACCTACCGTATTATACAGATCAGTTATTAGAATTTTTATGACGCCCTTAACCTCTGCTCGGAGGCCTACCAAATTTTGCCTACATCACGCCAAAATATATGCGCTTTCGAAAATTTTCACGCAAAGCAACCTATCCACTGCATGTAAGTCGTCTAAACAGCTGAAATTTGTTGGGACACAGTGCCGAAGGTAACTGCGTTTTTAAATTCTGAAAGCTGTATAGATGTTTCATACGGTTGGCTGCATAATGTGCAGTAATTTAATACCGTGATTACAAGCAACTAGCCCAGTTTGAAACCATCTTAAAAAACGAGACTCAGAGTTATAGTTAAAAATTAACTATCAAGCAGTATTGAAAAAAGCGCATTACTGCGAAAACGCGATTTCGACGGGTAATCCTGCAAGAATATCTCGCGATGTTTGTGTATGTTCCACCGCTGCGGACGGTACCGCGATTAAGTTTATAGTACCAAGTCCCACAACATGGTTTGCACTCCAAGCGTCAGCACTGGGCCGCTACTCCCGCCCACACTGCGCCACTCCAATCGTCAAGCCCTTGTGCATTTGTATATATACGAAAGCCAGCGCACAGGTGTGATTCATTTCGATAAAAACGTGCATGCACAATGATAGCATGAGACAGAAACAGCATTCTAATCCAACAATATAAGGCAAACAGTAAAGTAACAACACAAGTCAACGCGTCCAAGCACTTCTCCTGTCACGCGTCCATGAAATTGAGGCAACAATTTTACTTTTTCTAACCGCGCATCTTTAATGCGAGAGCCAAAGGCTATACAAGTAGTGCGGATTATTAGAATAAATTTTATTTGCATATGTACACATGCGAAGGTTTTCGGATACATTGACATTCTCAGCTATACATGATGCTAAGCATGTAAGGCGAGCCCGTTAAAGAGGTACCATAAGCACCTTTGAGTAACTAACAGTAATTGCTCGTGTGCGATGTAAAACGATATAACATACCTATTGACAGAAGAGTGAAACAGCAATAATCTGACACAGAAAAGAAAATAAAGACCTTAAGAAAAATTTGGCCTCAAGAACCAGTACAAAACGTGTTTTGCTAACAGAAATAAATGGGCATGACCGCCGCAGTTAAAATTCTTCCTCTCCCAGGAAAAAAAGTTCATCCAACAATAAAATTATCAGCTCCCTTGGAAGACGGCCAAGTATAGTGCCGCACAGCGCGGCGTCGAAAGACACTAGAAACCGCGGCGCATCGACTGCGCCATAAACTAAAAAGACCCGCAACTAATAACAGGCGAGCAAATCGGCCGTCGAGCAACCGGCCGCGGGAGACAAATCTCGAAATTCCCTGCCCACGGAATCCCGCATGAACCGTGCGCCGAAAGACACGCGCAACCACGCAGGTGAATGTAGCTTAGCGATTAGATTGCGGGAGCAGGCAATTCGGACAGGTACTGGAGCGTAACACATCCACCGCTCTAGCCGACCACAAGTAAGCAGCACTGCCCAACCAAGCTTCCAAACAAAGTCGCGTAGATAGTCTGGGAGAGTTGTCGACACTAAGCGGGCCCACTGAACGCGGCGCATCGCGGAGCGGCGAGCCGACGGCACAACTAGCAACAGCCAGCCAATAACGTCCACCACACGGTCCGCATCAGCATCTACTGCTTTTGCATGCCTGAAAAAGGCCACTGACGTAGCATAAAAAGCGGTAGGCTTCTCCGACTGAGATCCATAATTAGCAAGATCCACGGGATCCAAAAAGCGCAAAGAAGGACCCAAAAAGTGACGCGTCAGGGTTCGCGCAGGAAACGCGTACCCCAGCAGTATACGCAAAATGCCCTTCAAAACTAACAGCGATGACGCCACGCACGAAGTTGGAAAGGCAAAACGGCCTCTGTCCCGTGGCTGTCCAAGAACTGCACAAGCCACAAGCTCGGTTCCGCCTGGCCGAAAAAAAAAAAGAAAAACTGTAGTCTACACCTGCCTTATAACACGGAGGGGTGGTTTAACATTGTAGCAAATGTACCAGAAGACACCCAGCATGACGGACTGAACCACGTAGCGCCTTTCAAGCAGAGGGAGCTTGTCAAACGTCTGCGCTCCTCCGCACACGGGCTGGAATGCCTTCTACGGCCGAAGACCACGCACCATCTCATATTCCAGCACAGTCGTAGGTCACATCTAAAATGCTATCTGCGCAGGCCACCGCAAAGGTATCGCGCAACTAATACTTGTCTGAGGACACCCTAGAAAAAAGTAACGACTCTTCGAGTAAAGAAGGGCAGCCCCAGACATAGAGGCGTACTCGTGAAAAACGCGTAAAGACCGAAGCAGGCTGCATTCATCTGCTAAGTAGAGTGGGATGTCACCTGCAAAAGTGGTCACGCGTACTGCCTCACTGCCTGGCAAAGCGAGACCTCTGATAAGGGAGTGGCGATTGATTGCCAAGAGGAAAGGCTCTAAAGCTAAGACAAAAAATTGGCTGGGGCTTAGCTAAGGTTAAGCATGGATATCTCGAAGCGAAAAGGTTCGGTGATGCTTATAGAGTAGCTTATGGTTATGCTTTGTGATTTAGCCTATGGTTATGCTTGCGGTTTAGCTTATGGTTATGCTTTATGATTTAGCCTATGGATATGCCTACGGTATAACGCTTTTTGAAACGCTCCTCTCGTTGCTCGGGTGTTTCACTAGCTCGTTTGGCTCTGGCCTTTTCATTCTTCCTTCGCAACTGCTCAGCAATTCTCGAACTTTCACCATCTTGGCTACTCTCAGCTGACATGGCCGAATGTCGCTGTTCATCTTCCTTTTCCCGCCGGTTAGCGAGACGTGCCTGTCGTACTTCTGGCGTTTCAGACTCGGCTTTGCTGCGTCGTTTAGCGAGACGTTCTTCTCGTTGTTCGGGTGTCTCGGACGCTCGTTGAGCTTTCAGTCGTTCATTTTTTCGCTCCTTTTTAGCCAACTCCCGTGGTAGCACTTCTGTATCGGTAGTATCACCCTCTTCTCCTTCCATGTTGAATGCGCACGCCTATTCTCTGGCTAGCGGTTATTAAGTCGGCCTCTACGATAAACACGCGCTTGCGGCGAACGGCAAAAGCTGACGAAGACCGCGCGGCAGTGGCCACCTGCGCCGCGCGTGACGTCACGCTCGGCAGCGGCGACGGAGTCGGCGGCGGCCACCTGCACCGTGCGTGACGTCACTCGTGCTCCGACGTACGCCGGCTCGCGCGCAGCGCGGTGTTGACTAACATAGTGATGCTTTTCGCTTCAAAAGGGGGAGAGCGGACAACCTTGACAGACGCCGCGGCCATCAAATGCGGTTCTTACCCGGCCATCGCGAAACAGGGTGCTTGAAATATCACTGTGCATCTCTTTAATGGGAAGCACGAAAGAAGGTGGCCAACCTAATGCATTCAGTGTACCTAAATATACTCACGCTCTAAAAAATATTGTGGCTCCAATCCTCGCTCAGAGGGTGGTTGGACAGCGAAGCTGCAAAACCGCATCCATTTACCTATTGCTACATCACTTGAAAATTCACACACGTGGCTCTACAAAGAGTGAAACCAGAGCAAGTGGCATGTTACTCTTTATTACATCACATCGACATCCACGACTGCTTTATGATCAGTATGATTTAAACTGAGTTTTTCAGTTATAACAGTGGAGATACGGTTTGCTAAGGTTAAATCAGTGCATGAACCATGAATGATGGTTTGTCGAGTTACATTGGTGAAACGGTGGTTCCATTGTACACACGCGCCTTATCAACCATCACGTGGTTTTGACGCTTGAGTTGTGTTGTTCCTTAATGAAAACGAGTACTGAGCTGTATGCTGTATGCCTGTTGTCAAAGGAGTTTAACATGTGTAATGGGACCGACCGGCAAGAGTTGAAGCAGCGCAGCGAAGAGGCAGACAAGGTAGACGAAGTGCAGCTGGGATTTCGAGTGACCCCTATGCGTGTGCCCGTCGTGTCGCCGTTCGACCAACACCAACCGACCTGCGCTTCGAATAGACACCTTTACACATGTATATATATACAGGGTGACTCAGCTAACTTCATGCAGACTTTAAAAATAGGGCGAGGCCCTCTAGGACAACGCGACCGAATGCATGATGCTTGATAGTGTATTGAGCAGGTTACACTATTTTTGTACTGTGCTTAATTGCGTGATTAGTCGAGAATAATTAACCAACTTTGCAAGCAACAGAGATAAGGGGAAAATGTCAATGAGAAATTTGTAGAACAGTCCGAAAAGCTTTCGTTTAAACACTTTATAACTCTCCATCTATTACGCTCACTGCAAATGCCCGCGAAATACAAAAATACCACGTGACATGCCCGCTTGCGCGCCGAGATTGCAGTGCTCTCAAACGTTTCGTATAGGAAATAACAGTTCATTTAGCCCGGTATGTTGTCCGGCCCTGAAAAGGCGACAGGGGAGCGACGCAGCAGCTGGCTGAGCAATTTACGCCAGCGGCATGCTTCCCTCGCGGCGCTTGATGATGCCGACAAGCAGACAGTCTTTACCGCTTCCGCTCCCGTAGTCGCCCAGCCAGGGCCTACTAAAGTCACTGGAACGGGAAAAGTACCGCATTCGTTTTCTCTCGCCGCCGCGCAGGCGGGCCTGCGCGCGCGTGCTCCCGATTCGTTCTCCGCCGTGACGTGGTCATTCCCCGCCATAAATGGTACGCTCGCTTCTTCCTCGCGGCCGCCGGCACACAGATCGTCAGGAGCATCACGTAGCACTTGCTCTTATGGACCAAGATAAGCGTGCACAGCATTTCCAATCGCGTAGTGACGCTTGAGCAGTTCATGCCTGTGTAGAGAGTGCGAGAATGCCTTGGTGCTGCGCCTTTGGGTGCAGCAATCGGCGAGAAACGGGCAAAACGCTGTTTGCCATTCCCAGCGGAAAAAGACTACAAGCGACGAGCTATATGGCTCCACAGAATCCGGCGGGAGAAATTTGTTCCAACGAACAATACTCGCCTCTGTGAGGTAAGCGCTTCTCATAATTAGGTTGTGCATAAATTTTGGCCCAAACCGGCCGAAGTCATATGTTGAGGGGTGAGGGCCAATTTCGGGAGTGGCCCAGGCCGAATTTCGAGGTAACCATCGTGTTCCCCGCAGTCGAATTAGGTTGGGCATCGATTTTAGTCCAAACCGCCCGACGTCACATTTTGGGGGGTGAGCGCCAAATTTGGGAGTGGCCCAGGCCGAATTTTGAGGTCGCCATTATGTTCGCTCTAGCCGAATTAGGTTGGACATCGATTTTGGCGCAAATTGGTGGAAGCCAAATTTCTGTGGCGGGTGGGCCAAATGTGGGAGTGGCTCGAGCCAAATTTGGATGTCACCATTGTGTCCGCGGTAGTGAAATTCGGTTGGACAAAGGTTTTAGCCCATATCGGTCAAGGTCAAATTTCTCTCCTTACATGCCTTCTAACGTAGGACTGACACATCATTTGCACAGCCGCGGACAGGTTTTCCTTCCATGAGCCTAGAAAGGCTTCCGACTTAATAATTACAGCCTTTTTCGCCTAATTAGCAAGTGAACAACGATGTGTTTCATTGATTGCTCTAAAAGCACACACAATTCGCAAAACCTGCTTTATTCTGTTTAAAATGCACAGCGCGCGGCCGTCGCTTCAGCGGCGCTGGACCAAATATGGTGGCTCCGGCGATCGTTGCGGTACTTTTCCCGTTCCAGTGTTTTAGGGCCTGCGTCGCAGCCCTGTCACCTTTGAAGCAGCACCACACGTGGGTAAATGAGCTGTTCGTTTGGTGGGCGGAGCGTTTGAGAGCACTGCAATCGCGGCGCGCAAGCAGACATGTCGCGTGCATTTTTTTTTCGCGGGCATCGGCAGCGTGCCAAGAAAGGCTAATAGGTAATAGATGGAAAGTTGGAAACTTAGTTGGACGTTTTATGGACCGTTCTACAAGTTTCTAATTGGACTTTTTCGCCTATCTTCATTGCGTGCGAGTTTCGTTAATTAATCTCGGCTACTTCTGCAGTTATGTCCAATGCTAAAACAGTGTGAGGTGCTTCATTGGTCGCGTCATCTGAGAGCACCGCGGCACATTTTTAAACCCTGGCTTAAGTCATCTTGGATGCCCTGTATATATACATACACTATTGGGATTTTTAACATTTGTTTCCACGTAATTTTTATTATCTTCATTTTTTATTTATGATTTTTATTTTGGTTATTTTTCTCTTTTTCTTAATGAAAACGAGTACTTAGTTGTATCCTCCGTGCTTGTTTTCAAATGAGATATAGCATTTAAATATTATTTGATGTTATTTGTATTTTATTTTTATTTTAAGAGCGCGTGGTCTTACTCATTACGTTTTGAGATTTCGTGAAGTCTGCTACCACCCGGTGATCACAGCGGCATCTGTGGCAGCAACTAGAAAACAGCACATCTCGCAATGAGGATTGTAGCGCCATTTACAACTGAATTTGAATTTCATTCCGCTATATCTACTCCGACAAAATGGGCGTCCATTCGGGGACTGTTGTGTACCACCGAATATTGCAGGCGAATAAAACCTATGGGTTGTGGTATAGAAATAAAACCACAATTAAATAACAGGTAAACAATGTATATATGCAATTTATAATTGAAGCGTTACCATATCGCACCGCAAGCCGAATTCTTGGCCCACCTTGACCCCCCAAACGAAGCAACTTCCGTCTTCACTGGCCCCGCTGGATGCGGAAAGACTTCCGTCTTACGCATGGCCAATAGAGCTAACGCCTGTTGCTTCAACGTCTTCCAGACGGTGGCGGCCTTTTTTAAATTTGATATTTTTATTTTCCAATTGTAATGGTCTTTTAATATTTTATTTCTCTAAATTTTAATTTTTTTTACATTACGACTGCTTTATGATCAGTATGATATACGATATCTAAGCTGATGGATACTTGTGCACTCGGAGTAGCATGGTGCTTTTCGCTGACGACACGATAATTTCCGTGTATGGTGGCAGTCTACAGCTTCTCTTATTGAGGAAAACAAGTCGGCCGTGTGCGCGCCGCTGCACAGTATACTGCAGGATATCTAAAGTTAATAATAATAATAATTGGTTTTGGGGGAAAGGAAATGGCACAGTATCTGTCCCTTATATCGTTAGACACCTGAACCGCGCCGTAAGGGCAGGGATAAAGGAGGGAGTGAAAGATGAAAGGAAGAAGAGGTGCCGTAGTGGAGGGCTCCGGAATAATTTTGACCACCTGGGGATCTTTAACGCGCACTGACATAGCACAGCACACGGGCGCATTAGCGTTTTTCCTCCATAAAAACGCAGCCGCCGCGGTCGGGTTCGATCCCGGGAACTCCGGATCAGTAGTCGAGCGCCCTAACCACTGAGCCACCGCGGCGGGTATATTTAAAGTTACAGAATACAGATTATTTCTCTTTTTTTTCACGACCGCCATAGAATTCTGAGGAAGAGGACAGTGCTGCAATCCGAAACAGTTTTTGCGTCCTAATGGCTTTATACCGTTTCAAAGTGCGAGTAGGTCCGCAGGTTAAGCTTAATGTTGTTCTCTGTCATATTTTTTACCCATAGGACTGAGACTATCGGCCACGGGATTATATCATTTCGTTTCTAATCATACGCAAAGCCTTTATCCTGACGAAATGAGTGGCCCGAAGAAAGAAAATTTGGAGGACGCTTAAGCTTCATCTTTAAGAGTGAGACGCGACAGCGTGTTTCAGCGTTGCCATCACCTGTTCGGCGCGACGCGTGGCCCGTTGAACAATTTAAGGAAAGGACTCCTGTCTCACACATCTCTGTGGACACCCGAACCAGGCCGTAATGGAAGGAAATTGAAATTAAAATTAGTTTTAAGGAAAGGAAATGACGCCTGTCACAGCTCTCGCTGGACACCCGTACAGCGCCCCAAGGGAAGAAAAATAGCTCCCCTTACGGCGCGGTTCAGGTGTGAATCATGATGCGCCATTTTTGGCCGCCGACGACACCGGCTTTTCTGCGAAACGAGCTCTTGACGCTCTCGCGTTAATATAGGAAGCGGACCTCGACAACTATTCAGGAAGCCGAACTCTATTGCTCACCATGTTGCGCTTGGTGATGGATCTACACCGCGTCATCGTCATTATTAATTTGTTATCATTTTTTAATTTTTTGTTCCTGTGCCTAAATTTCATTACGAATGCTTTCTAAGGATGCTAGCAGTTATATTTTTAACATTCTTAGATTTGCATCAAAATACATCTTTTGTCCTCTTAGTTTATTTTTATATATTAAAAAATACTAAAATTATACATTGAATGCATTAGATATACTAGAAATATACAACAAATACATTAAATATACTAAAAACATACAAAAAATACATTACTTTGCATTCAAAATATACATTACCAGCCGGATTCACCGGATAATACTGATCAATGCTGTCCAAATCAGAACTAATGACTGAACTGGCTATAAGCATCAGGAGACATGAAGTAGGTGAGTCCGAAAGAAGGCGACTCCTCGCTACATTAATTTACCTCGGGTAGGATGAAAATGAAGCGGAAGTTAAAACTAAAATATGCCGAATTAGTACGAAGTAAAAGGTGTAAAAAGCAATTAAGAATAAATAAAATAGTGATTGAGAAAGTTACCTACCATCAAGAGGCCCCAGAGCCAAAGGTAGGGCACGACACAATCAGCGGCATTAAAAAAATTCCTTCTGTTTTTCCTCTTCGCCAGGGAGATCCCCCGGCCTCCTCCCAGGGGGCTGAAGTTGAGTCTTCCAAGCTCTAGCTAGAGGTGTTGATTTGTGCTTCTTGGAATTGGTAAAGGAGAGAGCGAAAGCGGAAAGCAAGAAAGAGGTGCCGCAGTGGTGGGCTCCGGTGGTGGAAATTAATCCGGAGGCCTCCACTATGGCACCTCTTTCTTCCTTTCTTCTTTCACTCCCTCCTTTATCTCTTCCCTTACGGCACGGTTCAGATGAGACAGATACGGCGCCATTTCGTTTCCCAAAAACCAATTATTATTATTAATTGACCTCTCTCCTTATATGACGTTCTGGAAATGAGGACTAAGAAAAATAGAAATTAGTGAAAATCCTTCTTAGTATTTTGAGCAGGGTGTGTTGCTGGGCGAGTTGGTTTGACATTGTGAACACTTAAGCGCTGGCAGACGACGGACCCACTGCCGCTCCTGTGACGGTGTATTTCCTGCGATGATTGTATTGACTGGTAATAAATCCAATATTATAAATGTTGTGTAGGCAAGCTTGCCCCCCTAAAGCTCTGTGCGACTCGAGCCTCCCGGCTGCTGAGTTTATTTCCAGAGGGCGAGTCTACGTGGTGAGAGAAGGAATTGGTTGAAATCCGAAATCCCATGGGACTTGGACAGAAAAAATATTTCTATGTATATTACTGTTTACATTGACTTTTTACACAATTTTTAAAATTTATTTTATGCTCTTTTTTGCTTTTTCCTTTTTTGTATATTTTCTTTTCCTTTTTTTTCACTTTCATTTATCTATTTTTCTTTTTTTCGTTTCCTTTTTCTTCTTCCTGTCCCCTCACCTCTTTCATTTCATTTCTCCATTCTGCCTGCTAACCTTTATTTCCGCTGCCCCAACTCAGGTGCTTCAGTACCGATGGCAGATGCCGGGGCTAGCAAAAATCTTTTCCTTCCTTTTTACTATTATTTTAATAAACAAGCACTACCACCACCACCACCACCACCACCACCTTTTTCTTCTTTTTTTCTTCCTCTGTATTCATTTTCTTTTTTTTCACCCTTGTATTTATTCTTTTATATATTTGTTCTTGTGAATTCTGTCATGTGTCCTCCCCCGGAAGGTCCTTGCCTCTCCGACCGCCCGTTCCTGGGGGTTATAGTCTGGGGTGCTCGACAAGTTCTACTCGTATGATTTTTCAATTATTATTTTCATCATGTCGCTTAATATTAATGTTGTTTCGGTTGTTTTAACTATTTCTGGTTTCCTATCTGAAATGTTCAGTCCATGTATTTGGTTAATTTTTTCCGATGTTCGGTTGTAATTGCGTAATTTTGTAAGTAGTGTTCATTGTCTGTAATGTCTTGGCCGCATGAAAATTTTGAGGTATTTTTAATGTTAAATCGTGTTAATTAAAATGAGAACCTTACATGTCCTGATATTGCTAGTGATATATACTGGCTTGTAGGGAAGTGAATGGGAATACGTTTTGTGTTTTTGATCCACTATTATGTGTATGTGTTCCATCCCTCTTCTCTCCAAAGTGGTTTCCATTTTTAGAACATATCTTTTTTAATTGTTGCTTTATGAAGTGTTTTGTGATTGGTGTTCGAGTCTGTTCGCCCTTTTCCCATGCTGTTTTTGCCAACTCGTCCGCTGTGTCGTTACTTTTGTTTCCACTGTGCTTTGGCCTATGTTAATTTAATGTTATAATAATCATTGCTTTGTAGTTTTTGCTTTAGTGCATGAATAAGTGGATTTTGTTTGCTTGGATTACTGAGCGCTTTTAGTGTGCTTAAACTGTCCGTGATGATTTCATATGAGTTTGTTGAATGTTTTAAAACGTAGTCTACTGCTTTTTCAATACCAATTACTTCTGGTTCGAATATGTTGCTGTGTTTTGGAAGGCTGTATTGTTTGTGTAGTACTATGTTTTCATCTCTGTTGAAAACTACGAATGCTGCCCCTGTTTTGTCTTGTATTTGTGATCCTTCAGTGTATATGTTGAAGTCTGATTGATTATTTAGAGCCTCTGAGTACTCATATTCTGGCATTTTTGCTGGGTGATACTCCCGTAGATCTCTCTGGTCTACGAGAGAAAACGCGTTGTCATTAAGAAGTCTATGACAATGGAAGGTCACTGACGGGGCCTTAACAGGAATGATGTCGCCACAGAAGCAAACGCCGAAGGCAAGTGACGTCAGCAAACAGGAACTGCTCCGACAAGCATGGTTCTTGGCTTCGCTTATATACACCCCCCAAGAGGAGACACATTATCTTGCCCGGTGAGGTGCTTTTTGCGGAAAGACTGTGGGCTCCCAAATTATCGCACAAGCTACGGAGCGGTCGCGTTCGAATCTGCGGTCAATTTATAACCGAACTGCTTGTCGTAACTTGCGTGAGGGATCGGTCCGGATTCGAACAGTCAAACAACAAATATATGGGCGCGTATGGGGGCCGGTCGGCCATGCCAGTCGGGGTCCTTTTCGCTGGCATGTTCGGGCCCGTAGGTGCGCGTGGCGCCGTTGCCGGTATAATGCTATCACGCTGTCCACACGTATTTGAAATATGTAGTGATTGCCTTCCTGCTAGAGGTTACCATAAACGAATGGCCGACAGGAAAGGAAAGTTTTAACTGTTCCCGAAAACGTGACGAAAGCCGGAACTAGGTTTTTTAATGGCAGCTTGAAGTTTGCTGCAAGTATGCAGACGCGGACTACCCATTTTTTAGCATTGAGGTATACTTTGCACAAATTAATTTCGTATTTACGAAACTACGTTTTGAATGCATTGCCAACATGTAATTTCTCGAAACGCGATTTCGAGCACTAACTGTTCAACGGCAGCTTGCAGTGCGCTGCAATTATGTTTGCGCCCGGGAAAACTCATTCGTTAGACCTGAAGTATACTTTGACAAATTAATGCCGTAATTGCGAAAGTACACTACAGCGTCACCCCAGAAAATAAAAACATATCACTCTGTTTTATATCCATCTTGTGTGGCTCTCGCGGAAAAGTACTGGGAGTCCGCGACAGCTGATGAATAATACACCTTACCTTCCGGGTTACTTAGTATGCTGCTGCAAATCAAGAGGAACATGCTATTCGTGAGCAGCTACATTGTAAATGGGCATTTCACGCAGCCCTGTTGCAACTTATGCTTGTTCAGGCTGCCGCTGTTTAAACGCAGGAATAAGCAAAGACTTAAGCGAGACTCGCGCTCTTGTATGCCTCAGCAGATCATTCTACAGTTTAGCACAAGTAGAACAGTCAAAAGGACCGCGGCAGTGGCGGAGTGGTTAAACATCCGCCTCGCATGTGGGAGGTGCAGGGCTAGATCCCCACTGCCGCCGGGCACCCACCGGTGTTACAATAGGTACGAGCTTTCCCCTGATCTGAGGCTCCACTTATTTAGGGTGAAATGCATGGGGAATGGATATTAGACCCAAGCTTGAATAGAAGAAATAAACCTTGTGCCATGGCGCTCTTTGGCCATATATGCCCTTGCGCCATAAAAATTTGTCATCATCAGAACAGTCAAAAGGGTTCATTTTTAATCTTACTTGCACATCTGCACAGTCACAATTAATATTCCGCTTGAGGATGCGCTTGAATGCAAAAACGCCGCTATCCACAGGGTGCAATTGAAGAGCTTCGCCGTTTTGTAGCGTAAGCAACACTGGCCGAGCTTCACCAGTTTTGCGTGGCTCCTGAAGAGCCTCGCTGCGCTTGCGCGAGGAGCAGTGACGTCACAAAGCGCACAGCTGGCGCGCCGGACCCGCCGCCGCGCATACTCTAGAAACCGCAACATGTGACCAACCGCGTGACTGGTCACGTGAGCAACCACGAGACAGTGACCAGCCACGGCGCCGCGCCCCCGGCACCTGCTCCACACCACGTGACGACCACGTGGCCAACCAAGTGGTCAACTCTTGCACACTCACTGAAAAAAACCCTGTGTCGAAGCTAAGAATCCAACCAGGGCCTTTGGCGTTTGAGACGGCGACGCTAAAACTCCGCCTCGACGGCTCGAGGTTTAACAATGAATACAGGCGCAAAATAAATAAGCGCAAGGTATCTGACGTAAGGAAGTTTAATATCGAGAGAATCGAGCATGCTCTAAAGAACGGAGGTAGCCTAAAAGCGGTGGAGAGGAAATTAGGCTTAGAGAAAAGCCAGATATACGCGTGAAGAGACAAGGAAGGCAATGTCATTAGCAATATGGATAAGACACTTAAAGTAGCTGAGGAGCTCTACAAAAATCTGTACGGTAGCCAAAGCAATCATGACGTTAATGATGGAGACAGTAGTACACAGCAATGCGTCATCCCGCCAGTAACGAAAGCGGAAATAAAGGAAGCCTTAGGGGCAAAGCAAAAGGGAAAAGCAGCTGGTGAGGATCAGTTAACAGCAGATCTGTTAAAAGAGGAAAGGGAGATTCTGCCAGAAAAACTAACCACCCTGTATACGCAACGCCTTATGACCTTTACCATACCAGAAGCTTGGAAGAAAGAAAATATAATCTTAATTCATAAGAAACGAGACGCCAAGGACACAAAAAAATTACAGACCGATCAGATTACTGTCCGATGCCTACAAGATATTTACTAAGGTAATCGCTAATAGTCAGGACAACCTAAGACTTTAATCAACCAAATGATCAGGCAGGCATTCTTAAAGGATATTCAGCAATAGATCATATTCACACTATCAATCAGATGATAGAGAAATGTACAGAATATAACCAACCTCTATATATAGCCTTCAGTGGTTATGAGAAAGCATATGACTCAGTGGAAACCTCAGCAGTCATACAGGCATTGTGGAATGAGCGATTAGATGAGTTATGTCAATATACATGTTATATATAGGAACTGTGCACTACCATAGTACTCCATAAAGTCAGCAATAAAATTCCAATAAGGAAGGGCGTCATGCAAGGAGACATGATGTCGCAAATGCTATTCACCGCCTATTTACAGGAGGTATTCCGAGGCCTGAACTGGGAACAGTTGGGGATAACAGTTAAGAGAGAATACCCAAATAATCTGCGATTCACCAATGACATTGCCTTGCAGAGCCACTCAGGATACGAACTGCAAATCATGATCAATGAGTTAGACAGAGCAGTACGGTGTATCTAAAAATTAACATGCAGAAAATCAAAGTAAAGTTCAGCAGCCTAGCAAGAGAACAACAGTTCACAATAGGGAACGAGGTCTGAAAGTGGTAAAAGAATCCGCCTACTTACGTAATGTGATCGCTGATCCAGATGATCAGAGGGAAGTAACTAGAAGGATAAGAATGGGGTGGAGCGCATATGGCAGGTTCTCACAGGTCATGAATAGCAGGTTACCAATATCCCTCAAGAGAAAAGTTTACAACAGCTGTATCCTACCGGTACACACCTATGGGGCAGAAACGTGGAGGCCAACGAAACGGGTACAGCTTAAGTAAAGGACAACGCAGAGAGCCATGGAAAGAAAAGTGATAGGTGTAAATTTAAGAGACCGGAAACGGGCAGAGTGTGTCAGGGAACAAACGCGTGCTAATGACATCCTAGCCGAAATCAAGAGAAAGAAATTGGCTTGGGCAGGGCATGTGCTGCGAACGCAAGATAACCGCTGGTCCTTAAGGGATACGGAGTGGATTCCAAGAGAAATCAAGAGTAGCAAGGGCGGCAGAAGGTTACGTGGCTGGATGAGATTAGGAATTTTGCAGGCATAGCGTGGGCGCAGCTCGCCAAGTACAGGGTTAATTGGAGAGACAAGGGAGGGGCTTTGCCCTGCAGTGGGTGCAGTCCGCTTGATGATGATGATGACGACCAGTGAATGCGCGCCTTTCATATATAAACTCTTCCGAACCAGATGTCGTCACGTTTACGCTACGTATATCCTGACCTAGCAAGGCTAGGCAACCATCAAATTTTTCCTAATGAACGAAGAGTAGGCTGAGGAGCGGAGATGCCAGGCTAACAGTCGCAGCTTCTAGGGCTTCCACCGGTGGTCTGCTGGCGACAGCCTCTCCGATACTCTCCAGATGATGAGAATTGCTTTTGCTGGTTATGTTAGCTCCTCTGCAATGCCCGTCTTAAGCATGTTTAATAGAATGAAATCCATGCTTTCCAAAGCACAAGCGTTCGATCAGGTGCGTCTTTAAGCATCTTCGCAACACGTCCATCCTTCTGCTAGCTCAACGTGTACGTTACTTGACTGATGCACGGGAATGACTGCTGAGAAATGTTTGGAGATCTGCGCTCAAAATCGAAAATGTGAAACCCCATTTTCAGATATACATAAAACCTGAACTCCTTGGTTGGAAAATAATCAGACATCAGTTTACAATTTTCAGGCGTCCACGTTCACTCCCCGCGTAATTGTCGACCATTTTTTCTACTGCCTTCCTTCTCTTGATTACAGTCACCTCAGCACACTGTGCACCGGCTGCACTCGTTAATGATACGCATCCACGCGTCCAACAATCTGGACAAATATGGCGGTGCTATATGCTTTTCAAATTTTAGTTATTCGAACAAAAGATTTTACAAGTATTCTGTCTTCAGGAAAGATCAGCGGCCCTTGCACAACGAAGTCATGTGATGAACAAAACTGGTTGGGCAAGAATGATTTTTCGAGCAGTTAAATTGTCAGCATCTCTGGATCGGCATCACTAGTTGACAAATTGTGTCCTCTGCACGCCCACTGCATAGCAGCTTGCCAAACGTTTTATCTTGTTCAACATGAGATGCGCGATATGTTCGATGTGTTGCTCTTAAAGTTCTTTAGCTCACCACATATTGCACGCAATAAATATACCAGATAGACCCTGGACGACTCTTGAAGAACAGCGATCGGAATCCATGCAGACTCAATTAAAGATTCACAGAAGTCGCTAACATTTTCTTGAAATGTGAAAGAAATATACAAAATGTTGAATTGTAAATGCGAAGCACTATGGTATTTCCATGTAGCTCAGGTCGAAAATGTTGTGGCAGATTTAGTGCCACGCGTAAAGAGGACGCAACGGATTTGCCTTTAAGCTTCGGCTTATAATAGTTAGTCAGTAAATAAATGGTTTGAGGTACCCCTGCCGGCGTTTTTGGCTAGGATAAACTTCCATAGTCTGCGACAAGTTCCATCTTGAAGCAATGAAAGGGCATACGCTAAACGACCGTGGTATTCGAGGTCTCCACTTTATTGGTGCCAACTATGACCACAGTGCACACCATGGCTGTTCTGCAAAAAAAAAAACTGGAGCACTTCATGCGCTGTGCCTTTTGCTAAAATAACACGCATTAATCACACGTCATTGACTCGAACCCACAAAGCTATGGCTTCCAACAACTCGTGGTACGAATTTTGTACAAAAATGCCAAATGTAAAATGTACATATAACAAAATGCGCTTCGCGTGTCCACAAAGGTTGGATAAATATTTCTGTGGAGGGGTATAAGCCAAATTCAGCGTCATCATCACCCGCACGTATTTATTAGGAATTCACTCCCTGTGTCTACAGATGTGCTTTTTGAGGTTCACAGGGCTTGAACACACGAATGAACACAGAGTACAGCGAAAGCTCTCAGCTCTTGGATGCGTAAGCATTTGACGGTCAAAATTCACTTTCCGACTCGCCGAATACGAAAAAACTTTACAGTTGTGGGGTTTTTCGCCTGTGTGCGTACGCTTGTATTGCACTAGATTTCTGGATGAAAGAGTTTTATAACGGCACTGGTCGCACTTGCATGGTTTTTCCGCAGTGTATGAGGACTAATGCTTTTTAAGGTTGGAGGACGTAGCAAAAGCCATTGAGCACAAGGAGCATTTAAATTTCTCCCCTAGGCCGTGCGATTTGATATGTCTCGTAACATCGGCATATTTCGTAGAAGTGTACGGTCAGTGGGGACACAGGAACGGCTCTCGTGTTATGTGAGGGTTCTGATACCGAACACAATCTTCTTCGTTCGTAGGCCGCGAATGTCCCTGGTCATCCGAATTTGCACGGGCTACATTTCCGAGATCAGAGGTCGACGGCGATTGTAAAACAGAATTTACAGGCAGGTACTCGGGACTGGGTACAGCCTATAGAATCCAAGTTGTTAAGAAGAGTACGTTAGAGAAAATCAGAAAATTTTCTGCATAATGCTTCAGCAAGGTTTTCGAGGAATGATTTAAGAATGGCATAAAGCTTAGTTCATTGTCTAATTTGGCTTTGTTTCTGATTTACGTGCACTGACATCGCGGAGTCCAAAGGCCCCCAGCGTTCCGCCTCGATCGAAAGGCGACGGGCGCCGCCGCGGCTGAAGCCACAGTTGAGCAAACAGTTAACGAGCGGAATATCAACCCCACGGCGGAGCACATATAAGAAGGGCAGTTGCACTTCATTCTATTTAGGAAGCTCACAATTCATATTGCGACTTCCCAAATCAGTATTGTTCATGAACAGATCTTTATGTGTATGCACTTCGAACGAATCTATGAAACATCCAAAATTCGCATGAAATGCGACTAATATACGATAAAAAACGAAAGAAAATTGGATCACCAAGGCCCCAAAGAAGCAAATCTGCACAGTGTCAATACGAGTAAACGCCAGAAAATACAAGGTAGGACTAGATATAAAAACTGCACATCATTACCAGCAACGCAAGGCAAAATAAAGAAAGAACCATATGCAAAGAATACATGTTATTTATCTGAGTTCCAAATATGCATCCACTTAATTTGTTTCAACCAGCCAACGGCAGGCTGCAAACTGCGAAAGGGGACTCCACCCCGAACCCTTCCTCACCGTTTGTCACTTGGTGTTTGTATTCAGGCGGAATGTCCATAGCAATTCCTGTTGGGGCATGTGGCAATAGCTATTCCTGTCTAAAGGCGGCTGTTTAGGACTGCACACTTAGGAATGGCGAAATTCCTCGATGAGCTATTGTCTCAGGTTACGCCCTGTGCATACCTGCGAAGAAGGAAAATAATTTATTTGAGAAGTAGATTTTTTGCTAAGTGCACATTGCGCGAAAACATTCACGTGTTGCCTGGTCGTGTTACCGCGTTTTTGTTTGATTTAGCGGTTTCCCTCCCCGCTTGAACGCGATAGTTGCAGTAAAATAATGATTTTCGGGCCTGGTGTTTTGTGACACCTGGAATACTTAGCTACATAAATAAAGCGCTCTATTTTCATGTGATTCCCTTTCTGTTTTCTTAACGCACAATCGTGGGTCCAGCGCAACCATACAAAAATAAGCTTTAAAGAGAGCTTGCCCTTGTCTAAACGGATTGCCCACCATTGTGAGCAACACAGAAACGCTGCTTCAAGAAATGGGAGTGGCGTTATTTAGAAAGCAACCAAAGGAGCACTCTTGCCAAGAGTGTGCTAGTCTGGCAACGCATCCGCAAGATGTAAACCCCATCAGTCTCTCACATGTAGCCTGAACATTCTCCACGTCTACACAGGTGCGCTGGTGGTTAATCGCATCGAAAGCTATTTGCAGAGAACGAAAAAGAGGTTTATCACAGGTATAGCATCAGTGGGATTAGAGGAATAGTTCAACGCTTGCATAGCGAATTACAATCTTTTCTCTGCTGGAACTGATTCCTGTCTTTCCGCTAGCACATGACAGTGGAGAGGCCATGCGCTGGCGTTATAGCTTTTTAACAGGTTCTGCACAGTTAGAATAAGGATAGTGCCACTTTGTGGATTACGTAATGGTGATCATACACTGACACTTCCTTTCACGCGGACAGTTCCCACTCAAAACTGGATGCAGGTCCTTCTATATAAGCTTCTATAGATATGAACAGGCCTCACCAGATTCACTGGAGGAGAAAATTGGGATGGTATCGGCGCAGCGTGTGTTACACTCAATAGACTATAGTTGCACAGGAAACATAGAAACTGCGATCATATAATAATGCTGAAAGCAATAAATAAAAAAACTAGGTTTGGAAAAGGATTTAAAGCAAACGATGTAAGAAGTGTTACTTCACCGCCTTCCCCACTTTCAAAGTGATAGACGCTAAATGTGTACGGATTCTTGATTCCACGGCAGTCAAGCATATGCTACATTGGGCATTTCTCGTAACGTGAACCAAAGTTTCTTTAAAGTTCCCGGATGTTGTATTCGCAACACATTGTTTATGAATTTCGGGAAATTTTTAGTAGATAAGAGTAATCATGCACACATTGTATAATTTATTTTTGCGCCACGTGTGTTTACTGAATATTAATGGTGGCGCGCTCAGTTCTTTTTTGCTGCAGTTAGATGAACCCCTGAAATAGGGAAAAAATAACCGACGTGAATGCACTCTAGTACGGCAACGCCAACGTTATAATGCTCTCAACCGTATCTCAGAAGAGGTGTAAGCGCTGTGTCAAAATGAGCATGCGATACAGTAAGTATAGCCATCAATGTGTTTCAGGGCCTTGTTCAGGAACAAAAACAATGCGTGCCTAATAAGCAACGTGCAAATTTGGACGATCCTATGCAAATTATCAAATGATTTAGTTAGGGCAGAACGAGGCTCTTGTTTTTCTTGTGATCGAGTCCTTCGCGCGGTTCCAGTCTATACATGAATCGACTATTCCTACAGCAAAAACTTTTGCAAGGAAATTTAAAGCCATCTGAAATGTTTCTTTTATTCTGTCAACACATATACTTAAAGAAAAGAGACGAGAAGGTAGATGAGTGAGGTGAAGGTAGTCAAGTTTTTTTGGATTGATTTTATAAGGGTTTAACGTCCCAAAGCAACTCAGGCTATTAGAGACGCTGTAGTGAAGGGCTCCAAAAAATTTGAACACCTTGGATTCTTTAACGTGCACAGACATCGCACAGTACATGGGCCTCTAGAATTTCGACTTCATCGAAATTCGACCGCTGCGGCCGGGATCGAACCCGCGTGTTTCGGGCCGGCAGTCGAGCGCCATAACCACTCAGCCACCGCGGCGGCTAAGGTGGTCAAGTATTCCATAGTTACTTTCTTTTGTGTATACCACTGAGCACCACCTCGATGTCAGTGGCGGCCGCTCACATCGACGCTGTCAGCACACCCGTTCGTTTATTCAGAACTCGGTTGCGCAGGCTGCAATACTGTAGTGCAGAGTACGCGAGATTTCTTTCATATTTTGCAAACCTTTTTGCAGCGAGAGGTACATTACGCCAGCCACTTCGCGAGGTTAGCTTGGCTGCGCGCTGAGCCGCGGCCGCACCGCTCCACCAGCCGTGCGCATGCGCGGAGTTACGTCATAGTCTGTAGCTGGTCTGCGCGCCGAGCGCCTCGCCGCGGCGCTCACGGCGCAGCAGAACCCGCCCGCCTCGTCAGTTGTGCGCGTGCGCGGAGTGACGTCAGAGCACGCAGCTTGTGTGCGCGCCGCGTGCCTTCAGTACTCTAGCATTCCGAGCGTTGAGAGTGGGGCTCCGTCACCACGGTGGCGGCGCCATGGGTAGTCACGTGGTTTGTCACGTGATGCGGAGCAGCTGCCGGCGAAGACGAGTGGGGGGAGTATAGAGGGGGAAGAGTGAATACACGTTCAGATACGAAGATGAAGTACGAACGCCCAGAGGAACGGAGCAACGAAAAACTGACCTTGCAATTCGACTGACCGACTTCCGCTCGGCCACCTGTAGCTATCGCGGCTCTCCAGATTTAGCCACAGCTTAACCACTTCCAGGTTTTAAACTGCTGACTAAAAAAACGCCCAGAAAGTATGTTGCCGCCAAAAATACTGAATTGATTGGTCGCAACCACTTCTACTCTTTCGATAAGCGCTACGGGCTATAAAAAAAGTACAGTTGGACCTCGTTATAATGAATTTGAAGGGGACCGACGATTTCTTCTTTATAGCCGCAGGCTCGCTATAGCCAGTGTGAGCCTAGCTTCTAAGGAGAGTCGTCATTTCTTTGTTATTCCTATTATTTCGTCGTAAGCAGGTACGTTACCATGAGGGTCGACTGTATTACTATTCTCGGAAAGGTATTAGCTAATGATACGACTCGGGGGCATGTAAAATTTTCTTGGATTGCGCAAGTGGAAGGAAAACTATATCCAGATACCGCGTACATCTTTTTTATTTTACATTGGTTGAAGATGCTTGTTGACACTCCGCATTTTACATTGGGTTTCCTACTTGTCTCAACATTTATTCGTAGAACTTTTGCGTAAGATGGCACTCTATTGTTGGATCGTTTGGCTTTGTGTTTGCAAATGTTAACACCCCAGCCAGTACTTGCATAATCGTTGCCAAAACAAAAAGGCTCCTCTTATCTTGGTTTTATCCACTTCAACATAAAGAAAGGTCGATATAGCATTAAAATCGCTCCCGTCCATCCGCATTGAGAAACAAAAAGTACACGGGTTTATCAAACGCAAAAAAAACTGTCTTTTGATGCGGCTTCCTGAACACCAGTGTCAGTAATTGTAATACAAACGTTTTTAAAATCTGACGTCTTAAAGCAATGCGGTTTTTGCGTACACATTCATCACTACGATTCGAGTCACTGGGGCACTACAAAAATGTCCGCACTGTCCTCAATTGTTTTTTCAACGACTTTATATTTCTCAGGTTTTAATTTTGGTCGCACACTCTTCACAGAAATGTAAATTGATGCAAATAGGATATTGTTCTTGTGTCCTACTTGCGAACTCCGCTCTTCATTAAAGCGATTAAGCTTTTACTGACTTATGTTGTTATTAATTGTGGTATTATAGGAGTAGACACAGCGCATCAAGTGCTTCGGTTTTTATCTGAACAGCCATGTGATCTTCCTTGTGGGTAAAGTCGAGACCAATAAAGTGAAGACTACTTTTATTATAGTCCTGCACCGTAGGCTCTTTAAAAAGACTCGCAAGCGGCATCGCCGCGGTGGCACAGTGGTTATGGTGCTCGGCTGCTGACTCGAAAGACGAGGGTTCGATCCCGGCTACGGTGGTGGAATTTCGGTAGAGGCGAAATTCCTGAGACCCGTGTACTCTGCCATGTCAGTGGACGTTAAAGAACCCCAGATGGTCGAAATTTCTGGAGCCCTTCACTACGGCGTTCCTCATAGCCTGACTCGTTTTGACGTAAAACCCCAACTAATAAACTAACCAATCATCGCAAGCATCGCATTTTATCAAGAAGGATTTTAACGTGATCTGGTCCCGAGTCATGCAGGTAATAAAGCGCGGGAATACCGCAGCTATAAAAAGATGTCCCATAAACGAACGCCAGCATGGGTACTGCGCAACAGTTGCAGAGCAGCTGTCATTGTTCTTAGGTGTGGAAAGGTGGCTTTTGGTTTGTGGGGTTTAACGTCCCAAAACAGCTCAAGATATGTAGGACGACATAGTGTAGTGTTCCGGATAATTTTGACCACCTGAGATTCTTTAACGTACAATGACATCATCACAGTACAAAGGTCTCTAGCAATTTGCCTTCATCAAAATCCCACCGTCTTCACAAGGATCGAGTTCGCGTGTTTCGAGTCAGAAGCCGAGGACCATAACCACTTAGGCAACGCGGCGGTCGCATGTGTGGAATGGGTTTAAACGAAATGCACCATTTTTGAAATGGAAAGCCGACCGTATAGGCCAAATTAAAACGTTCCTCCAAGAACTTGGAGTGGAACCTCTTTGAAACCATCCACAGGTGCACTCTTGCCAAGGGCGGGCTAGCCCATGAACGTATCAAAATATGTAAACACCATCAGCCTCTCACAAGTATCCTCCACATTCCGCACTTCTACAGTGTTGCACTGGCGGTGAATCGCGACGAAAACTTTTTTCAGAGAACGGGAAAGCAGCGATGGCGTAGAGGTACAGCGTCCGCCTCGCGTGCAAGAGGACCGGGGTATAAATCCTGGTGCCATGCAATTCTCTACCGGGTAAAAAAAAAAACGCGTGTCGATGGAATCGCATAACAGGCCTGGGGCGCGGACTGATCTCGGTGACCAGAACCGACAAAGCACTCTCTCACCAGAGCAGGATTTGGCCACCCCTGGTGTAGGACTTGGCCACAAACATCTATGAACAAACCAGTTAACACTCGGCCCTCAGTCCCCAGCAGCTGGGGAGTAAGTGACCACGGCGGTGGTCAGACCTGTGACGCAGCGGAGGGTGCTAAGAATTTCTGGCTCCGGACAGGCCGCCATTGGAATCTGAACCTGGCAACGTTTAACGCTAGAACTTTATTTAGTGAGGCTAGCTTAGCCGTGCTTTTCGAGGAACTAGCTGGAATTTAATAGGATGTGATAGGGCTTAGCGAAGTTGAAAGGACAGGTGAGGCGTATGCAGTACTAAAGGACGGACATATACTGTGCTATCGCGGATTAGAGGATAGATGAGAACTAGGTGTGGGATTCCTTATTAATCAGGATATACCTGGAAACGTAAAGGAGCTTTACAGTATTAACAAAAGGGTAGCAGCTATAGTAATTAGGTGTAATCGAAGGTACAAGCTGAAGATGCTGCAGGCCTACGCGCCCACATCCAGCCATGTTGACCAGAGCGTTGAAAGTTTCTATGAGGACGTAGAATAGACAATGAATAAAGCAAAACCACAGTACACTGCACTGATGGGCGACTTCAATGCGAAGGTGGTCAAGAAGGAGGCTGACGACCACACGGTAGGCGACTATGGGATAGATTTGTCACGTATATTAAGGAGTCCAAACTAAAATCATGAAGGAAAGAGGTGTGAAGACGACGTGGATTAACCGAAAAATAAAAAAAAGATGCAGAAGCATTCGGTGAAGTGGAGAGAGATGATTGGTGGAGAGAGATGATTAGTAGAGAAAATACGAAGACGACGACGACAAGGCTTACGTGTACTAATGAGAAGGCTATAAAGGGCGAGTGAGAGCGAGGCACGGGGGGGAACAGGAGAGAAGCGGAGGCTCCGGCTGGCCAGGGACACATCGGCTGGAAGAGAGCGACGCCGGCTACTGCTCCGGTGAGCTCGCGTTCTACGGCTTCGCATCGTAGACTTCCTGCTGTGCCTGATCCCGTTTCGGGAAGTCAACGGAGGACGATACCAACTGCTACGGCAAGGGGTGTCTCCAGCGCTGTTGCCACCCCTCCGGGTGGTTCCCCCAACGCCAACAATAACGGCATCACCCACACGGGCGCTCGGACCTGGAGTTTATACAACGGCTTGGAGCCAGCTTATACGACGTGCTTGGAGCCAGCCCAAGCACGTCGAATGCCGCCTCGACGCCGGCGTTCGTGCTCACGGTTGGTGCGGTGCGGCTGCGGCACGTCGCAGCCGCACCGCACCAACCGCGAGCACGAACGCTGACCATTAACAGTAGAACGATAGTAGTAGAGGCGGGTAGCAGTGTTCCCGGGTCGTGTGTATTTATAGTCTGTGTTTGGTGTTAGTTTTTTTTGTTTTGTGTTCTAGTGTGTGTGTCACGTAGTGTGTATTAAATGTGCGTTAGCGTAGGTACACCTGTTGCCTAGTGCATTCTTTCGGTCCGACTGTTATTTGGGGAAATCCGTGACAAGGTTCTAGAAATAGCGGGGGAGAGTTATTAGTCGAATTCGTAGGCAGAAATAATTTACGGATTATGAATAACTTCTTCCACAAACGAGAAAACAGGAAGTGAAACTGGAAGAGCCCCAAAGGTGAGACTAAAAATTAAATCGACTTCATACTATGCGTTACACCTGGCATCGTTCAGGATGTGGCCGTCCTCGGAAAGGTGCATTCTAGCGACCACAGGATGGTAACGTCTCGAATTAGCTTAGGCTTGAATAGGGAACGGAAGAAGGCAGTGAAGAGGAAGTCCATTAATGAGTTAGCCGTAAGAGGGAAATAACAGGAGTTTAGGATAGCGCTGCAAAACAGATATTCGACTTTAAGTGAGGAAGATCTTGATGTTCATGCAATGAACGATAATCTGAAAGCCATCATTACGGAGTGTGCGGTAGAAGTAGACAGTAGGACAGTTCGATAGGATACCAGAAAGCTATCTCAGGTGACGGAAGATCTGATTAATAAACGCCAAAGCATGAGGATGTCTAACCTTACAGACATAATAGAACTGACAGAGCTATCGAAGCTAATAAATAAGCGCAAGGTAGCCTACATATGGAAGATTAATATGGATAGAATCGAGCATGCTCTAAAAAACAGAGGTAGTCTAAAAGCGGTGAAGGGGAAACTAGGCATAGGTAAAAACCAGATGTATGCGTTAAGAGACAAGCAGGACAATGTCATTAGCAATATGGATAAGAAGGTTAACGTAGCCGAAGAGTTCTACACAGACCTGTACAGTAGCCAACGTAGTAAGAGCGCTAACGAGAAGGAAAGTAGTGCACAGCAATGCATCATCCCGCCAGTAACGAAATATGAAGTAAAGAAAGCCTTAGCAGCAATGGCAAGGGAAAGGCAGCTGGGAAGGATCATGGTACAGCCGATCTCTTGAAGGATGCAGGGGACATCGTGCTACTAAAACTAACCAGCCTGTATACGCAATGCCTGATGACCTCGACTGTTCCAGAAGCCTAGAAGAATGCAAAAATTATCTTAATTCATAAGAAGGGAGACGCCAAGGACTAAAAATATTATCAGACCGATCAGCTTACTATTCGTTGCCTACAAAGTATTTGCTATGGTAATCACTAAAAGAGTCAGGGAACCTTAGTCTTTTATCAACCAAATGATCAGGCAGGCTATCGTAAAGGATATTCCACAATAGATAATATTCACACTATCAATCAGGTGATAGAAAAATGCGCAGAATATAATCAACCTCTCTATATAGCCTTCATTGATTACGAGAAAGCATTCGACTCAGTGGGAACATCAGCAGTCATACAGGCATTACGTAATCAGGGGATAGACGAGCCTTGTGTCAAAATACTGAAAGATATATATATTGTTACGTGCTTTGCACGCACGGGGGTTTATTCAAAGAGGGGACCGGTCGAAGCAGGATGGAAGCAGGAAGCCTAGCAGCGTCCTTCAGCTCTCTCTTTTTCTTCCTCTTTCTCCACGGGTCAGTCCTTCATCTTCTGCTTCTTCCGTCGAGGTTCTGTGGAAGCACGTTACATTTCCCTCCTCGCAGACGATGCCCGTCGGGCGAGTTAAACAGACCGTCTGGGATGGAATCGCTTGAGGCGGGCTACATGCACCACCTGAGATTGGCGTGACCGTCAACCACTAGCAGTTAGTCGTGCTATAACGTAATTAACGTCACTTATGCACTCCAACACAACAAATGGTCCAGTGTAGTGGGATAGCAGTTTCTGACACAGACCACGCTTGCGTAGAGGGGTCCACAACCACACAATGTCACCAGGAACATAAGAAACTTCTTGGTGTTGGACGTCGTAGCGGTTCTTGGAACGCTCTTGCGAAGATAAAATTCGAACGCGGGCAAGCTGGCGAGCTTCTTCAGCTCTGCAGAGTGTGGTCGCAAGAGAAGGTTCATCGTGGATGAAAAATGGTAGCATGGTGTCAAGGCCGCAGCGAGGCGAGCGAGCATAGAGCAGGTAAAAGGGGCTGTAGCCAGTTGTCTCATGTTGCGCGGTGTTGTACGCATGAGTGACGAACGGGAGTACGCCATCCCAGTCCTTATGATCTGCAGCGACGTACATGGCAAGCATGGTGGTGAGCGTACGATTAGTGCGTTCTACCACACCGTTCGTTTGGGGATGATATGGCGTGGAGTGGCGAAAACTGCAGCTGCTGAGGCGGAGAAGTTCTTCAACAACGTCCGCTGTAAATTGACGTCCACGGTCGCTAATGAGAACTGCAGGAGGGCCGTGCCGAAGAATGACGAATCGAAGTAAGAAGTTAGATACTTCAGACGCAGTAGCAACTGGTATCGCGGCTGTCTCACAATAACGGGTTAAGTGGTCTACGCACACAAGAATCCATCGATTTCCTTTAGAGGATCGTGGGAAAGGTCCAAGGAGGTCAATGCCAACTTGCTCAAACGGGGCTGTTGGAGGTGTGATTGGCCGCAATTTGCCCGGTGGACTTGAAGTCGGCAGCTTAAAGCGCTGGCATTGCACACAGCTGGCTACATAGTGCTGGATGGTTGAACGCATGTTAGGCCAGTAAAATCGTTGTTGTGTGCGGTGGAGTGTGCGTGTCACTCCCAAGTGCCCAGACGTGGCGTCGTCGTGCATCATTTCAAGAACTGTGATGCGTAGGCTTTCGGGTACGACAAGAAGCATGCGTGCTCCTCCAGAAGCGAAATTCTTCTTATAAAGCAAACCGTCGCGAATGCAAAAAGTATTCTTTACAGAATCTTGAGCGGCATCAAACAAAGAGGTTAATGTTTGGTCCTTGCGTTGCTCAGTTCGAAAAACTTGAAGATCGGGGAAGGCTTGTGAAAGTGACGACAAGTATTCATCAAAGTTGTCTGCGTCGTCCTCAGTCGTTAGAAGCGGCAAACGGGAAAGACAATCGGCATCTGAGTGTTTACGGCCGCTTTTATGCACAACAGTGAAATTAAATTCTTGTAGGCGCAAAGCCCATCGAGCAAGCCGGCCACAGGGGTCACGAAGACTCACTAACCAGCAAAGCGAGTGGTGGTCGGTCACGACGGTGAAAGCATTCCCGTACAGATAGGAGCGGAAGCGCTGTACAGCGAAAACAACGGCGAGACATTCTTGCTCAGTAACCGTGTAATTTCTTTCGCTCTTACTCAACGAACGGCTGGCATATGCTACCACGTGCTGATCGTGACCATGGCGTTGTATAAGTACAGCGCCGATACCGATACCACTTGCATCAGTGTGCACTTCAATTGGTGCAGATGGGCAGAAGTGGCGTAGGATGGGGCCCGAGGTCAAAAGAAATTTCAGATGCCGGAAAGCTGCGTCACATTCGCTGGTCCAATTGAACGGTGCATCTTTATGCAGCAAACACGTGAGTGGGTAAGCGATGTCCGCAAACCTAGCTATAAAGCGTCGAAAGTACGAGCAGAGCCCTAAAAAACTCTGCAGCTCTTTCACTGATTGAGGCACCGTAAAACTTTTGACAGCTTCAATTTTCTTTGGATCTGGTCGAACACCTTCTTTATCAACTAAATGACCAAGAACAATTGTTTCACGGTTCCCAAAATGACATTTCTTGGAATTGAGGATAAGGCCAGCTCGTTCCATGCAATCAAGCACAATATCCAGACGGCGGTTGTGCTCACTAAACGTTTTGCCAAAAATTACAACGTCGTCCAGATAACATAAACAAATTTGCCACTTGAGGCCACGCAGGATTGTATCCATGAACCGCTCGAATGTTGCAGGTGCATTACATAATCCGAAAGGCATAACGTTGAACTCGTAAAGTCCGTCTGGTGTAATGAATGCCGTTTTTTCCCTATCTGCAGCGTGCACGGGGATTTGCCAGTAGCCGGATCTCAAATCAATAGAAGAAAAGTATGAAGCGGAGTGCAGACAATCAATTGCGTCATCTATACGTGGAAGCGGGTAGACGTCCTTCTTCGTGGCCGTATTTAAGCGACGGTAGTCAACACAGAACCTCCATGTGCCATCTTTTTTCTTAACAAGGATAACTGGAGCCGCCCAAGGACTGGAGGATTCTCGAATTATGCCTCGCTTTAGCATCTCTTGAACTTGGTCATCTATTAACTTACGTTCAGTGGCTGAGACTCGATAGGGCTTCTGGCGTATAGGAGGTGCGGAGCCGGTGTTGATCGTGTGATGAATACGACTGGTAGGCGGTGGTGTTGAATCGTCTTTGGCAAAGTCGAACACGAACACGTGTTTCAGAAGGAGTTCCACTAGAGTGCGACGCTCGGTTGGGGAAAGAGCCTGATTAATCATAGCCTTAACTTGGGTCTCCATATCTCTTTTCACGTGCTGCTCACTGACAGAGTTGGTTAACGCCGCGACGAAACCTGACACACCTTCCTCGAAACGGGCGAGTTTGAGGCCCCGGGGCAACACAGCTGGCTCTTCAGAGTGGTTCACTGTCCACAGCTCGGTACGGCCTCTCACCACGGGAACGACGCAACGAGGCACGACGATACTCTTCTTAGAGCAGGCGAGTGTCGTAGGCTCTACCACAGCTTCAAAAGATTCGCACTGATTGTGAATAGAGGAAACCCGCACGAATGCTGCAGAGAAAGCTGGTACAATAGTATCTTCTTCCACCGCAAATGCTCCAAAATCCGGTGTCGAGTTATCCACAAGAGCTGAAAGTAACGAAGAATTCAAAGCAACTTCTCCCGTACGACAGTCTAAAGTTGCACCACACTCTTGCAGAAAATCAATCCCAAGAATCACATCATGCGTTGACCGTGGTAGCACTGCGAATTCTGTTCTAAACGTTAGACCACCAATAACAACATCCGAAGCACACACACCAAGTGGAACCAAAGGTTCACCACCGACACCACGGAATAACGCTGCACGGTCACCACTAAACATCACTTTCCTACCTAAACGATTCTTAAACCTCAAACTCATAACGGATACGGTAGCACCAGTGTCCACAAGAGCCATTGTTTTCACACCATCAATAAACACTTCCAGTTTGTTCTTCAACATAAACACGGGCAGAGGTAGATTGGACGTCATCGACTCGCCGGCGGCCTCACCTCCATCGGCCGCGCCTCCTAGTTTCCCGGAGGCGGAGGGGATGCACGACGTCGAGGAGAAGGTGACCGCCGTTGGCGCTGAGGTGGCGGCGTCACACTGCGGTCAGATGCGGGTGATGAACTCCGCAAATTGCTCGGACGGTACGGGTCCCAAGCGGACGTTGGGGGTCTCTGCTGCGCGGTGTGCAGTTGCCCGTAAGTATTCGCCGGGGGTTGGCAGTCTTGAGAAGTTGGGAAACGACGGCGGCAATATCTAGCGATATGCCCTGCAATGCCACACCGGTAGCACAAAGGTTGAGAGCGCCAGCGACCGCCATAAGAGTCCTGGCGAACAAAGTCGCGACGTTGGCTGAAGCCAGGATCTCGCTGCTGACGAACCACATCTTCTGGGTAGGTGGGCCTCCTTTCTGTCGGCTGGTGGCGATAACGTTGGGCAATGTTCCGATCGTCCATGGGCAAAGTGCCGTTGGGTGGAGCCCACGGAGTCGACAGGGCGGCAACATCTTCCTCCGGTGCAGAACTGTGCCGCAGATATTGTGTGTGGCAGAAGGTATCCCGGGATCTGGACAATTCCTCGCGCACAATCTCTCGAATCATATCAGCCATAGAATTTGGAGGACTGGCTTCAACACTGGCTATAGAGGTGACATTGGCCAATCTTCCGAATTTAGGGGTGATTCGACGCAGCTTAAGAGCTTCAAATGTTCTGCAATGTTCTATAACGTCAGCGGTGGTGCTCAGGCTTTCTTTGCTAATCAGGAAATTGTAAACATCTTCCGCAATTCCTTTTAGAAGGTGGCCGACTTTGTCTTCTTCAAGCATTCTGGAGTTAACTAGCTTGCATAACTTTAAGATGGCTTCGATGTATGCCGTGCAAGTTTCTCCGGGTACTTGCGCGCGGTGAAGCAATGTCTGTTCCGCACGCTTCTTCTTTGCCGATTCATCCCCAAAATTTTTCTTTATCTCGGTCGTAAAGGTAGCCCATGAACTCAGTGTATCCTCATGATTGTCGAACCAGTCAAGGGCAGTGGCGGCAAGGAAAAACACAACGTTAGCCAGTTTAGTAGCAGCGTTCCATCGATTGTATTTGCTCACCCGCTCGTAGTGTTTCAGCCACTCGTCAACGTCCTCTTCAGGTTTTCCAAAAAATGTGCGGGGCTCTCGATAATGTGGCCAGTTGTTCGCTGTGGATAGCCCGGGTTGCTCAGCATTGTCGTCTCCAGGCATGTCCGATGGCAGTGGTGGGAAGCCTGCGAGTCTACGGCTCCTTCGGTAGATGGAATGCTCCGTGGTCGATACCCGGCACCTCTCACCAACCTGTTACGTGCTTTGCACGCACGGGGGTTTATTCAAAGAGGGGACCGGTCGAAGCAGGATGGAAGCAGGAAGCCTAGCAGCGTCCTTCAGCTCTCTCTTTTTCTTCCTCTTTCTCCACGGGTCAGTCCTTCATCTTCTGCTTCTTCCGTCGAGGTTCTGTGGAAGCACGTTACAATATATATATATATATATATATATATATATATATATATATATATATATATATATATATATATATATATATATATATATATATATATATATATATATATATATATATAAAGCAACTGCACAGCTACTATAGTCCTCCATAAAATCAGCAATAAAATTCCAATAACGAAGGGTGTCAGACGAGGAGACACCATTCTCGCCAATGCTGTTTACCGCCTGTTTACAGGAGGTATTGCGCGGCATGAATTGGGAGTAAGATTAAACGGAGAATACCTAAATAATCTGCGATTCACTGATGCCATTGCCTTGCCGAGTCACTCAGCAGGTGAACTGCAAATCATGATCAATTAGTTAGACAGGCAGAGCAGAACGCTGGGTCTAAAAACTAACATGAAAAAACCAAGATAATGTTTAACAGTCTAGCAAGGGAACAGCAGTTAGCAATTGGCAGCGAGAGCCTGGAAGTTTTAAAGTAGTACGTCTACTTAGGGCAGGCAGTGACAGCTGATCCGGATTATGACAGGGAAATAACAAGAGGGATAAGAATGGGGTGGAGCGCATATGGCAGGTCTCTCAGATCATGACTGGTAGTTTACCAATTTCCCTCAAGAGAAATGTGTACAACAGCTTTATCTTACCGGTACTCACCTACGGGGCAGAAACGTGGAGGCCAATGAAACGGGTACAGCTTAAGTTAAGGACAACGCAGAGAGCCATGGAAAGGAAAGTGATAGGTGTAACTTTAAGAGACCGGAAGCGGGCAGAGTGTGTTAGAGAGCAAACGCGTGCTAATGACTTAATAGCCGAAATCAAGAGAAAGAAATGGGCGTTGGCAGCACATGTAAAGCAAATGCAAGATAATCGCTGGTCCTTAAGGGTAACGGATTGAATTCGAAGAGAAAATAAGCGTAGCAGGGGGCGGCAGAAGGTTAGGTGGGCGGATGAGATTAATAAGTTTGAGGCAAAGGGTGGACGCAGCTGGCAACTGACAGGATTATAGTAGAGACATGGAAGAGGCCTTTGCCCTGCAATGGGTGTAGTCAGGCTGATGATGATGATGATGATGATGGGAAACAGTCTTACCACAGATATAGAAACAATCATCATCATCATCATAATCATCACCATCATCAGCCTTACTACACCCACTGCAGGGCAAAGGCCTCTCCCATGTCTCTCCAATTAACCCTATCCTTTGCCAGCTGCATCCACCCTTTGCCTGCAAACTTCTTAATGTCATCCGCCCACCTAACCTTCTGCCGCCCCCTGCTACGCTTACTTTCTCTTGGAACCCACTCCGTTACCCTTAAAGACCAGCGGTTATCTTGCCTTCGCATTACATGCCCTGCCCAAGCCCATTTCTTTCTCTTGATTTCGACCAGGATGTCATTAACCCGTGTTTGTTCCCTCACCCACTCTGCCCGCTTCCGATCTCTTAACGTTACACCTATCATTTTTCTTTCCATGGCTCGCTGCGTTGTCCTTAACTTAAGCTGAACTCTTTTCGTTAGCCTCCACGTTTCTGCCCCGCAGGTGAGTACCGGTAAGATTATGCTGTTGTACACTTTTCTCTTGAGGGAAATTGGTAAACTGCCACTCATGATCTGCGAGAATTTGCCATATGCGCTCCACCCCATTCTTATCCTTCTAGTTATCTCCCTCTCATGATCCGGATCAGCTGTCACTACCTGCCCTAAGTAGACGTATTCCGGCACAATTTCTAGGCTCTCGCTGCCAATTGTGAACTGTTGTTCCCTTGCTAGGCTGTTGAACATTACCTTGGTTTTCTGCATGTTAATTTTTAGACCCATCAATCTGCTCTGCCTGTCTAACTCGTTGATCATGATTTGCAGTTCACCTCCTGAGATAGAAACAATGGGAAGAAACAAATAGTTAAGCAGTTGCATGGAGAATAGCAACCTGCTTTGCTGGAACTGATTGCGTCTTTGGTTACCATTGCTGCCGTTCTCTTTCAGAATGCGAAAAAGCGTCAGAATTAGTTTAGAGCCAGATTTTTCCACGCTGATTTGTTGCAGTGGTCATTTTCACGCACACACCTACTTCGGGTAGGTAAGGCATTGCTCTGCAACGCACTGCTGTTCAGGTGGCTTACTCCATACGCATCCAATAAAATTCATATCTTGATGTAAATACGTTCCCGTGAGGCTTGTCACAGGACAGCCGTACTTCCGTAAAGGGACTAACGGCAAAGAAACGGGGGATAAAATAAGTAACAGGAGCTTGAAATAGCCGGCTGTTCTTGCGAGTAGATTTCATAACACTGCCGCCGTTGTTTCGGAGCTTGTATACCCAAGTCAGTTACTTTTCTTGATTTGCAAGGGGTTGTAATAACTCCCTTCTGTTTAGCCATCTGGCGCGGTTTTTTTTTCTGTCTTTTCTAATATATAATCTATTTCTCTTCTACAGCGCACGGCATTTTCAATCTTATTTCTGACTTGGAAAACGAAACAAAGTGCATCCACTTTCACACGATGTTTAGCTTGCAGGTATTAGTGCCGGCAACATATACCGCTAATAAGATCAGGAAGAACGCCGCGCCACATTCAATTCCCTGTTATGCGATCAGCTACAACATGAGCTTGTAAGGAGTATACCTCGTATACACTGTCTTTTGGGGCTGAAAAATATGGGTGGTAATATAGTTCCTCAAAAGCTCAAGCATCAGTCATCCAGGTACCAATAGCAAAGAATTTACAATCTGGCCAAATATCTCGCTGCATTATGGTACGCGGTGGAGAGGCCATGGACTGGCGTTAGGCCCTTTTAACAGAATCTGCACGCTCAGAGTAAGGACGGCGCCGTTAGAGCAATTACATAAAGGTGAATATACACTGAAAATTTCAGTGATGCTGAGAAATGCCCACTTCAAAGTGAAAGCAGGTCGTTCGATATAAACTTCTAATGACATGACCACACCTCGCTAGATTACCTGGAGAACACAAAATGGGATGCTATCGGCTCAGCGTATGTCACGCTATATTGAAAAAGAATCATAGAACCTGCAAACATAGAATAGTGCTAAAAGCAGCTTGTCAGAATAATTAGGGTCGAAAGAGCATAAAAGGAAAGATCTAAGTTGTGTTAGTTCATTGCCTTCCGCACATTCAAATATATAGGCACGAAATGCGTTTGCCGGAAAAACTGTGCCGAAGGATTTCTTCATGTATAAGGATGCGTGCTGGTCGTAATAATACCTGGCAAGGTGTCTCATCAAAAAGGAGCAGGCCGGTTAATTATAGTTATGAAGTGCGATAGGTTGGCTTCAATAAGAAGTTAACATATCCAACAATCGGATATGAAAATACCTTTTTTCGGCTTCGTCATGTTACAGAAGCAAAGTAGGGTGCGTTGATGTGCGAAAAAATGTTTGGCGTCCGGAGGTAAGCTGGAGCCCACGGATTCTAGATACGACGGCTGTCAAGCCTAGAATATAAGGGCTAATTCCCGTAACATGTGCCAAGGTTATTTATAAATTCCCGAACATCGTTTTGCGCCGCGAAAATTGCATTTCAGTTTCAGGAAAATATTTACTAAGAATAATCATGAACATATTGTATAACTTACTTCTGCGCCACGCGTGTTTAGTGAAGTTCTGGTGGGTTAGCTAGTTAGTTATATAGAGTTTAATGGCGCAAAAGCAACTGAAGCTATGATGCGCCAAATGCATGATTAGAGATTTCTGTTAAAGATGAATGTCTTTCAACCTAGAGCTTGTTTAAAAGAGTGGCTTCTTGGAGGAAGTAAAATATATAAGACAAATCAACAACTGCTTCATCTCCTAAAATGCAACATGGGATGTTTACGGAAGTTCTAGACGAGATCCACTGTTTTTTTTTCCTGGAGTTAGATGAACCACTGAACATTTGAATAAAACGGCGTGAATGCACTGAAATTCAGCGCTGTTATAATTGTGTTAACTGTATCTTGGAATAAGTGTAGGCGCGCTGTCAACCAGAGCAGGCGATGCCATAAGCATAACCATCGAAATGTTTCAGCACCTTCCCCAGGGACAATGACAAAGCGTGCAGTCTTGCCTGATAACGGATCAGTAAGCAACATCTAAATTTGAACTCCCGGATACACACGATAAAAAAATCAGGTAGGGCACAAAGAGCCACGGTTTTTCCTGTGATCATGCTGAATTTATAGCATGAACCAACTATCTCTACAGCAAGAAATACTGCCAGGCTATCTAAGGCCGGCTGTAACGTTGATAATATTCGGTCATCACATATAAAAAAAAAAAGAAAACTTCAATGGGTGAAGTAAAGTTCTTCAAGGCAGCCGTAGTATTCTATGCTTTTTTTGTGTACACCACAGTGCAAATCTTCGAATTCGGTGGCGGGAGCTCACATCGACGCGGTTAGCTCACCTTCTTGGTTCGGTTAAAAAGTCAGTTGCGCAGGCTACAATAATGCAACGCAGACAACATCAGACTTCCTTCATATTTTGCAAGCTTTTCTTTCAATGCCTGCGAAAAGAACGGACAGAGAGTACGTTGCCGTAAAAAAACGATGTCGACAAGCCTGCAACCACTGCACGATTTTAGTAAACGCAGTCGGGCGCAAACAGATTACAGTTGAACCTCTCTATAACGAAGTTGAACCGTGTACACGCGTAATATCGTTAAAACTTATTTTCTTTCACTTGCCGCTGCAGGATTAAACAAATCAATCATAGCAATCCACTTGTGTAGATTATGTTCGAGGTAGACTACTTGAAATAAGAATCATAAAATAAAACTGGCCGCAAGTTTCACGACGCTTCCTCCTTTTTGTGCAGCCTCTCGCAGTAGGAGCGGTTGCAAGCAAACCGTAACTGTACATGCAATTTCTTCGTACGCCTGTGCGCACTAACTCGAACCTACTCCACTGCAAGCAGACCGCAAACGACGCGAAGCAGTTGAGCTGTGAAAAGCTGCTGTACTCACATGTGGTCTCCTCAAAATTCAGTCCTAGTTGTCCTAGTCTCGCCTTCTCCTTCATGAAATGAGCGCTCCACGAATTGAAAAAGCTGCGGGAGTGCAAAACGGCTATGGGGCGGCTGGGTAACGAACCGTTCAAAAGCCCTACTCACATTTCAAATGACCACATCAAAAACCACGCCCATGCAGGATTGATTTTATGTGTCGCCACCTGGTGGGAACCACTCAATACAAAGCGTGGCGGTGCTTGTATGTCAACATTAACATATTTCCGAAATTGACGAAACTGCTTATTTCTGAAAATCAAGCACCCCGACCTGTTTAAACCCGTCTCATATATTTGCCAACGTTAGTTTACACTCTGAGATGTGAATTCCGTCTGTAAGCAGTGGTCAGCAATATCAGCCTTGTAAATGCTAGCGATGCGCATCTGGAAGTAGGCGGGCTCACAGTGTCACGCTGTAAATTTGTTGAGCGCAAAAGCCTTTTGCCTTGCAGCTTTGACAAAGAAAGAAACTTGAAGTGAATATGCTTTAATAGCTGAACTGGAGAGGTTTATTAAAATTGATCTTTCGATTCCTTTAAAATTTAGGAAATCAAATTTCGGGCCCCTCTTAAACAAGTAACTTTCTATTGCTGGCCGAAGTTTTCAGATCTATCATAGCTGCGGTATTCCAGCGCTATATCATTTTTGTGGAAAAAACAAGTGCAGATTATTTTCTTCTTTGATAAAATATGGTGTTCCGCTCCTTTCATCCTGAACACGTATTTCATCAATAGAGTTCTGAGCAAGATACTTAATAAGAGAGAACGGCCTTCAATATCGATACCCGATCCCTTTATGAACTGTATCTCCAATGCATGTGTCAGACAGAGAACCAAAATTGATTTCTGTTGCAGATACTCGATAGAAGATCATGTACTCTTAGACACCATTAAAGGCACCAATATGAGTATATGTAACAATTTCATTACCTAAGTTAAAAAGCCTTTTATTTGGGAACCTGTCTATACATAATATTAAAATTGGAGCTGCTTTTCGCTTGCTGATGTGGTACTTTTTTATTCGAGAAATGTGCCATGAGGCATAAGTTAAAAATGAGGAGGGGAAGAAATGCACGGGATAGAAAGTTAAAAGAAGGAGTGAAGACCCGTTGCGCTGAGGTAGTCGCAGAGGTTGTTGATGAAACGGTTGTTCATAGTCCACTTCACGTAGCCACTTTCACGGTTCCACCGCAGGCCCACCTCCCTGAGGAGCCGTTTTCTTATAGCAGCCGTCGCTGGGCACGTCCACAACAAGTGCCGCACATCACAAAAGTCCGGTGCAGCGCTACAGTGAGGGCACCTGTCAGGTGCTGGCAGATCTTTTGCGCGCCACCGATGACGGACTGATGGTGTCAGAGCCACCCCTGCCCAAATCCGCGCACGGATACCTCCTCCTGCTGAGTATCACTACGGGAGAGAGGGTGCGAACACGGAGGAATTAGAGCGCGTGTTCGGTGGCGCAGAACTTCGGAATCGAAAACATGGGACAGGAACGGATTTGGGGGAAGAGGGGAGTGTGGTGGATCATCTGATGTATGAAGGTGAGACATAGCATCCGCTTGAATGTTATGTGGATCCTGGGTATGGCCGCGAATCCAATGTGTGCGCACTGGACATGGATACTTTGCGCAGAGCACATGAATTGATTGTGAAATCTTGAAAGTCCGTCGAACAGCCTTAAGTTGTTTAAGGGCGGCGCAGGAGTCGGTGTAAATATGAACTGTATTGAATGTTGGAACAAGCGGAAGGGAAGCAATGGCACTATAAATGGCTTGAAGTTCCAATGCCAGGGGAGTGCACGTATTCGCAGTATACGTCTCGCGAGAGTTGAGATGCGGATGAGATAGACTATACACAGCAGTAACTCCCCTCTCGGCAGAATGTGATGCATCCGTGTATAATATGCACCCTTGCGTTATATAACTGAAGTTTAACTTCTTGTGGCAGAAGAGTACGACATCGCGACATAGCTCCAATCACTGAAGAGATTTTCCTTGCAACATACTTGACATGAGTGTCCGAACTCAAATGGCACGAAAAATAGACACCGAGAATTTTGTGAGTATCGACAAGGTCAATATTTTTATCTTGAATCATTAGAGAATTTTCTAGAATGATTTTCTTATTTCTGCCTCGAAATAAAATAGCTTTCGTTTTCTGGGTGTTTATTTCTATGCGATTTAATTGGGACCAGACCGACAATCTTTCAAGTACATCATTACAATGTGACACAAGGGCATTGGGATCATTGCCAGAAATAAGCACAGTACTGTCATCAGCATATATAATGAATTGTACACTGTTGTCAATATGAACTATGTCATTTATGTATAAGTTAAACAGAAGCGGGCCTAATACACTTCCCTGTGGTACACCACAAGATATTGGAAGTAAGGATGACTGGTGGTTGATAATACAGACACACTGGCTTCTATTGCTGAGGTACGAGTTAAGCAAATCATGAGATTTTCCTCGGATGTTATATGAAGTGAGTTTTTTAAGAAGTATGTTATGGTCGAGACAGTCAAAAGCTTTGCTGAAATCAACAAAAAGACCGAGCGTATATGTTCCCTTTTCAATGTTCTGTAGTATATTTTCTTTTATTGCAAGCAGCGCCCTTTCCGTAGATTTACCTTTTCTAAATCCAAACTGACAATCGGTCAGCGCCCTAGTTTTATCTAAGGAATTTATTACGCGTGAGTAAATGATCTTTTTTAGTCCTTTAGAGAAAACAGGTAATATAGAAATCAGTCGATAATTAGTTGCTTCATTTCTGTTTCCACCTTTAAAGATTACAGCAACTCTTGCTCGCTTCATGCCCTCAGGAAAGGCACCCGATTCTATTGCTAAATTAAATATATAAGACAGTACTGGAAACAGAAACTCAATCGCGTACTTTATTGGTTTTATTTGTATGTTTTCATAATCAAGGGCCTTGCTATTTTTTAAGCATAAAAATGTCCTGTGTACCCCAGTTTCGTCAGTAGGGCGCAGGAAGATGGTTTCAGGGGTACTGATGCTAATTTTGGGCAATGTTGTTAAGCTGTAGTTGTAATGATTCGAGACATTGGTAAAGTGGTGGTTAAAATGATCAGCAAGAGCTTCACCAATTAGGTCGGTGCCGTTGACAGTTAAAGTTTCAGGAGACGAATCGGCTTTACCTCTGCCGAGTACATTATTTATTGTTTTCCAAATAATATCTGGCCGTTTATTGCCTATGTTGGAAAAAAAGATGCCCGTAATAAGCTTTCTTTGCCTGCCTAAGCGTAGTGTTTAGCTTGTTTCTAAAGGTTTTAAATTCTTTAAGGTTTTCCTCCGTCTGTGTGCGAAGAAACTGAAACTACAGACGGTTTTTCTGTTTGATTTGTTTCAGATGCCCGCGTGTCACCCAAGGTTTCTTCGCCTTTTTAGAACGTTTTAGTGTTCTAAAGGGAAATGTTCTGTATACACTCTCGTAATTATTTTTATGAATTCGAAGTATGCTTCGTCAACTTTAGTTGACCTAAACACAGGGCTCCAGTCACACGTACTGATACTGTTTTTAAACGACTCGAGCGAGTCGTTTGAGATATGCTGAGAACTGAATAATTCTTCGAGTTTCTGACTTAATTTTGTGTTTTGACATATGTCATAAAAACAGGACAGTGGTCACTGATGTCACTGGTAATAGTGCCAGCACTGGTAACAATACATGTCTTCGTGATAATTAGAAGGTCAAGGGCAGAGCAGCTTGACACTGTAACACGGGTTGGCGAGGTGATCAAGTTTGTAAAGCCACAAGCTTGAATCATATTTCTGAGTTCATCTGCATGATTGCTATCTGATAAAACGTTGATATTAAAGTCACCTCCAACAATTAAGCAAAACTTGTTTCTGCTGGCATATTCCAATAACTCATGTTTATTTAGAAACTCTGACATTTCCTTGGGGAGGACGGTACACGTCGGAAACAGCTATTATAATGACGCAGGTGATAAGCTCATATTCATCGGTTGTCACAGTGAAATCGGAGATTATTTCACAAGTTAGGCTACCCTTAGCATAAACTGCGACGCCACCTCCACGCCCACAAGACCGATTTTGAAGAAACCGGTTATGACCAGTAATATCGACTATTTTACTGTCACTGTGGTACCATGTCTCAGACATGAGTATGTAATCAAATTTAAATGAAAAAATGATCTAGAAAGCATATCTCATCACCCTTGTTAGATGCAGACCGAACATTGATATGCAGAACTGATGTTTGCAAGGTGTTTTGCAGTTTAAGATTATGGGGCAACACAAACTCGAAGTATTTCATGTTTGAGGAGCAAGCAGCAATATCGAAAGCGTTCAGCATATTCTGTCAAGCTCATCCTCATGTCTGATTTGAATGATCGGCGCTTCATCGGTCTTCCGGGCAAGGATTTTTCCATTTTGTGTCCATACAGCCTTCCATTTGGGCTCTTTCTTTTTGCTGATAGCCTTTCCCAAAAGCAGTTTAAGCGTGGGGCAAAGGTGTTCATTTATGTATATGCCAGTGGTCCCGTCAAATCCACGATCAGTGTTTTTAAGCCGAAGCTTCCTAGCCTTTATCAGTGCCCTGTCGCGCTTCGCACGTGATTTGAACTGAATGATGATGTCGCTTTTATCAACATCTCGCGTAGGCACGCGGTGGCAGGCTTCTAGGTCAGACTCAGATATGCTTTCATTTATGAGCGAGCCGATTTGGGAGACGATGGTGAAAACGCGTTCATCTTCGTGCCTTTCTACTCCACGTACCTCGAGATTGCAGTTTCTTGAGTACTGCTCTGAGTTTACCAGCCGGATTTCAAGATCTCGATTTTTATTTTCAAGGCTAATGCACTTAGCATGCAAATCCTCATTTTCACTTGACAGCTTTTTGTGTTCATAAGCTTCATTTTTAGTTGAGATTTCAATTCTTCAATAGTGCCGAAGGCAAACTCAAGGCTTTTGGTAATGTTTTGTTGCTCCAGTTTTAGCTCCCTGATTTCACTGCGCATATCTCGCTCCAGTGTCTCACGTTGCAACTTGAATTCTTGCTTAAGTTCCTCTTTTATTCTGGCAAAGTCAGCCTTCACATCTTCCTTTTGCTTTGACGCGTCTTTAGTCATAGTTCACTCTGCAAGTCACCTAAATCAAGAAAAAAAAGATGATAAAACACTAGTAACTAAATTGCATAAACGCAGCACGAACATAAAACTCGGGACTTCGGCAGGGAAACGGCAGTTCAAAAATTGACTGTACAATATCAGGACACTGCTTGAAAGAAAGAACACCAACCTGCACAAAGGGCACTCGCCGCCGCTGCCGAAGTGCGCGACGGGGGGCGTCACTTTTCCGAGTAGGGTTGCCTGGAATCACTGCTTGGTGACGCTAGCAGCGGCCTTTGAAACCCAGGCGCGATATATACTATCCTGATAAACTATCCGCGGCTGAAGGATAGAGCGCACAAGCTGGCGGGACGTATGAGCACGTGCGCCACCAGATGGCATAGCTATGCGACGAATCAGACCTACACTAGCGTGAGCCGCTTTACGGGTGGCTGTCAGCCACGGAGTGCCAGTCCCAGATGTATGGAGGAGAAGAATACGAAAAGTTTCTACCTAAGGAATCAGAGAATTATGCACCGTAAAATTTAAAGGGGGAGCTTTCCGTAAGCTGTCTTTATTTCCAAAGTGAATGAAACATGATTTAGTAGGAGAGAATGTTAGACCCAAAGGTGGGAGGCTAAACGTCAATACATCCAGCGTGTCCTAAAGGACAGACTGATGAAGAGACGCATCTGGATGACAGCACCACAAGGTTATATCATCGGCATACGCAAGCACGCGGATGGAAGGCATGGTCTCTAGGGCTCGAACAAGAGAAATTAAAGCCACATTAAATAATATCAAGGCGAGAACGGAGACCTGCGGCACTCCTTTATTGGAAGTGAAGTTACCAAAGGGCTCTCCGTGAACACGTACGCTGAAGGATCGATTTGCTAAACAGGCGTGATTGGAGCGGAGGAACCAGTGAGGGAGACCAAGAGTTTGAAGGGAGGAAAGAATGGCAGAGCGAAGGATGTTATCATATGCCTTTGTTATGTCTGTAGTGATTACGGTTCGTACAAGGTCACTCTGCGGAGAATTGCCAAGCACGTCAGCAGCCAAAGTAGCAAGGCCGTCCTCCGTTCAAATTTGTGGGCGGAAATCAATTTGGGAATCTGGGTATCAATCATGGGATTCCAGCCACCACGACAAGCGTGCGGCCAGAATGTTTTCATAAAGCTTGCAGATGGTAGGTGTAAGGGAAATTGGACGAAGGGCAGAGAGAGAGAGACTGATGTGGTACTTATTGGGTTGCCTCTGCCTTTGCGCTGTGCTAAATGACAGACGCTCCATGCACTTCGGAAAGTCACCTACTTGTCTGACACTGACTTAGAAGTCTGAACTTGCTGCGTTCGAGCTTCAAGAAAACCAACAAAGATAAAAGAGCTGCTAGTTTCTATTGCAGTGAAGAAACCTTTATATTATCTGTTATTTTCATTCTACTTTTTATGAACTCTATTAAGGAAGAGCATGTGCTGAATCTGTTGGTCCAAAAGGGCCCCGCGATGCGGCCGTGTTTTAAGCAAAGTAGATAAAAGGGCCCGTACAAAGATGCAGTTTCGCACGTTGATGGCTGCATTTTGTGGGGGTGCATTTCTTTAAAGGATTAGAGTGATGCATTACTTTGTTAGATCGAAGATCCTCGCGGTGTTTTAATGGAACGTAAGTAGCACAAGCGCGCCTTATAGAAGGGTTGGTGGAGCGCTTGCTTCTCCAAACGAACGGCACGCATCAGATATGCCATATGACGATTCCGGCGCTGATGACTCCATAGACCCGCGCTCATGAATGCGCGTGACCTTTATAGTGCTGACAAAGTGAACAGCAAATGTTCTGAAGGCCATGAGCATGGCGGTCGAGGTGTCATGTCCGTTGGCAACCATCGCAAATTGAAATAAGGGCGATGAGGTATTGTTTCTACCACAACAATGAGCCCTCGTCCTCGTTCCTTCTTGCAAAGAGTGTGCTAGAGGGCAATGCATGCGTCGTCTATCAATCCATCAAATAACGCATTAAGTCTCAAGAAATACGGGATAACTGTACTCGCATCGTCTCTTTTTAGTTGTGCTCTATATCTTGTTTCAGTAGGCTACCGCTTGAGTGAGCGCTGCCGGCGGAAAATATCGCTCACTGTCGCCTCTATGTGCGACACACTGCGCTTCGTGGAGCAAGTATCCTTAAAATACAGGAAACACTCAATATGTATTTCGGATACGGATTACCGGACACTTTCCTTTATGGCAATCGATACATAAAACGAGGAACAATATTTTCCGAAAGATAGTAATGAAGCTATTCTAGCTTCGATAGTGCCTATGCCTGTTTGTGCGTAAATTCTGCTGGGTACTTAATATAACAAGCACCATTTATTATGTGCACCGTTGTCTCACCGATGGCTGCTTCTTGCTGCAGTTTGGCCGTATTGCTGTCGCGCTTTAAATTTTTCCCTGTTATCGCCGGATCCGGTTAACATTTCCGAATGGTCTCAGCGGGGCCGTGCCAACAACCTTTAATGGAAAGAATGGTTCGACTTTCAGTCTGATTTGCTTCTGTTGAACGTGTTGCAGCAGAGTTCATTTAGGAGTTTCTGTTCTTGTAAATAAAGATGGGCGTGTGTGGTAGCATTAGCCTTTGCATTTCCCTCCTGTCTTGACGTACCCTGGTGACAACGAAAAGATTCGCTTCTTTATGAATTATGATGTACTGCATTAGAACCAACTAACTGCTGCGGTGAATTTCTCGCCAGACCTATACCGGCAAAACTGCAATATTTCATTACCCTAAACTTACCAACGGGAGCTTAAGCACGAATTGTTCGTCTCATCGCTTTTTCTTCTCTGAGCTGAAGTGGTGTTGAATCTTTTCCGACAAGCTATTATATCTATAGCAGGAGGTAAGGAACAAACAGTGAAAGGTGAACGAACCCTTAATCCTAACTCCTTTCCTACGAACGCTATGTAGAACTCACTCACCTGTTCTTTTGTGTAAGTGGAGCGGATGCATGGAATGAAACCTAAAAATACTGAGGTTCAATATAAGCCTGCGAAAATACTTGGAAAGAATTGGGTTTCTCGAAATCAGACGATCTATTGATCTATTACCTAATTTATTGAGTTTTCTTTAAAACATTCATGACAGTGGCTTGATTGCAATAATATATAGATTCTCTAGCTAAAACCGATTTGGGATCCATGCAATGAAGTTTGTTATATTAAAATCCAGGCACAGAAATTATATTATTTACATATCGATGCTTAAAGCCTAATCATTACAGTAGAAAACTGAAATACAAAGAAATACAGAAGACAACTGTGCCACCGCAGAGTAGAAAAAGACATTACTGGGTTTTAATGATCTTGCATGAGGCTTTGAATTAGAACAACTCTATAAATACAGAGATTTCACGAGAATTGATGCATAATACACTTTTCTTTCGGCTTATTTGGCATCCTGATTGAAATGATGATGTATAAGCCATTCGTCAGCGGCTACATTGTCATTGGACGTTTCACGCAACACAGTTCCAACATATGCTCGTTCAAGCTGCCGATGTTTACAGGTAGGAATAAGCATGCACTAGAGTGAACGACTGCCCATGTTGTATGTCTCATCACATGTTCCTACAGTTTAAAATTGATATAACAGTCGAAAAGGTACATGCTGGCTCTGAAATGTACATCTGCAGTGTCGCAGTGCATATTCAGCTTGAAGACGCGCTTGAATGCAAAAACGCCGCTATCCATTGAGCGCATTTGAAGAGCTTGCTGCTTTGTGAATTGTGCGGTTTTTCATGACCAAAGGGGAGGCTGAGGAGTGGAGATGCAAGGCTAACAGCCGCTGCATCCAGGGCTTCCAGGGGAGGTCTGCTGGCGACATCTTCTCCGATCCTCTAAAGGCGATAAGAATGCCTTTTCTGGTTCTGTTAGCTCTTCTGTTATGCCTGTCTACAGCCTTTTCCATGGAATGCAATCCCCCACGGCTTCCAAATCACAAGCGCTCGAGCAGGTGTGTCTCTAAGGATCTTCGTCTCTAAGCTCAACGCACACGCTACCCCACAGATGCATTGATATGACTGCTGAGAAATGTTGATCGACCTGCGCTCGAAATCTGAATTTTCTTGAACAGTAACACACTGCTGCCAAGGCATACCTGAGACCGGGAGTTAAGACAGATCTTAACCATAATAAAACATGGGATCAGTCAATGGACATGCTTCGTGGTGAAAACTCACCGATGCAAATCACCTTGAAGTTAAAATTGAAGTTAAAATTTTATCAAGGAGAATTTTTAGGCAAGGAGGAACGTGGGCTGAACGACCATGCACGACATCCGCAGTCTCCACAATCTTAATGTCGACGTCATGCTCCAAAAACGTAGCTGTTTTGAAAAAAACCGCAGCACTTGATGCTGTGTGTATACATTAAATAGCAAGTATTAAAATACGCAACAGTAGTGCATTTGTATCTCATAATCGCTCTTCTTCCAAAGGTGCGCTTCGCACTCGGGGCGAATAAATGACGTTTCTGGCGCCTGAAATTCTATGTGTCTCGTAACATCGGGAAAATTCGAAAAACAGTAGTGGGAGAGGGAGCATCGAAAACGAGGATGGCATTCCCGCTGAGCGATAATGCTCCTTGTTGTGCGAGCATCGGCCATGTTCGTATGGCGGCCCACCACACACAAATGAATTCCCTGCTGGGCCTGGAATATTTGCAGGAGCGGGCAAGTAGAACCAAGTCGAGTCGGCGAGACGGGAAATTCAGGCCCCTATCACAGTGGCTAGGTTGTTTGAAACCACTCACCACTCACACCTTCAAGGGCTCTCGAGCACCTGCTGAACAATTGAGCTACGGCTTTTTCTTTTTGGCCCTTTTATATCGTGTGAAATGTTTTTCCAGTCGTATTCGTTGTGCACCTTTGGTATGAAACTGTAACACTGACATAAAAAAACGATACCAGCTCTACAATCAATTCAGCCATTTTAATCAGTAGGTCATACCTGCACAGTACAGAGAAGCTAAATGTGGACAGCTCCTGATTTATAGCGCGTATTGTTATTGCTTGTGCAATATAGAACTGTTTATTTTGTTTTGCTTCCGTAGCGGATTTTGATACCACTTAAATCCTAGACGAAGCATGTGTAGCGGCGTTCTTCGCGCGAAGAATATAACTGAGCGGTATGTGTATTGGCGCACTGAGCTGAGGAGCGGTCGCTGCCACACCACTCCGGCATTCGAAACCTTAATCCTTCTGGAGCGATGTCGGCATGGTTTTATTCTCTCCATCAGTATTAGCGCATGTTTCCGGGTTTCCGTCGAGTATGCAGATAGAATAACTCAGTGCGCCGGGTGCATCACATACTCGATGCCGCGACGAAAATCTACCGTCTCCGTATAAAAGCATTGCTTCGCTTCAAGACAGCAAAAAAACATCTCCTTAGCACAAAAAAAATGAAGTTGCATAGAGCGTTTGCTCACAGCTTGCAACCTTCCCTCATACACGTTTTGAAAAAGAGTCCTCTACATATCGCTACCTGCTTAGCTACCGATCGCTCCGATAACACATTAGTCTTGAACTCCCTACTGATAACGACGAAGCATTTGTTCGTTTGGTTTGGCTAAAGGGGGTTTAACGTCCCAAAGAGTCTCGGTGAATGAAGAACCACCTGAGATTATTTACTGCATACTGACTGTCACGGATCTCCTCGGATAACACTCGGACCGAAAGATTGGACTAGGCGACAGGTGTACCCACAAAGGCGCACATTTAATACACCCGACGTGACACCACAATAGCACACAAAACTAACTAGCAAAACTCACACAAAACACAATGACTATCAATACATGCGACCCGAGAGCACTGCTCTTAGCGTCTATTACTAGCGTTCTATTGTTAGCGGTTGGCGTTCGTGCTCATGGTTGGTTCGGCGCGTATGTTATGTTGCATGGGTCTAGTAGCCGGCGTCGAGATGGCGTTCGACGTGCAGACGCTGGCGGCGTCGTTCGCTGCGTCGTACAAGCTCCTGGTCCCAGCACCCGTGGAGACGATGCCGGTGTTGTTGGCGTTGGGGGTACCACCCGGATGGGTGTCAACAGCGCTGGAGACACCCTTGGCCGTAGAAGGTGGTAGCGTCCTCCGTTGACTCCCCAGAATGGGCTCAGGAACGGCAGGAAGTCCACGATGCGAAGCCGTAGAACAAGCGCTCACCGGAGCAGCTGCCGGCGTCGCTCTCTTCCAGCCGAAACGTCCCTGACCCGTCGGAGCCTCCGATTCTTTGTCTCCCCCCGTACCTCGCTCTCCCTCGCCCTTTTATAGTCTTGGCGGTAATCCACGTAATTCCTGTCGTCGTCCTCTTCTCTGCTCCACCAATCAGCTCTTTCTACCTCACCGAGTACTTTTTCATCTTCTTTATTCTTTGGCTATTCAACGTCATCCGTATATCCAATTTCATCGTCTTGTTTAAACCTCTTTCGTTCGTAATTTTATTTTAGACTCCCTAGCATATGTGACACTGACATCGCATCGTACACGGGTATCTAGAATTTGACCTGCATCGAAATTCGACCGCCGCGGCCGGGAACAAACTTTTTTGTTTTGAGTCGACAGGCAGCACCATGACCACGCAGCCACCGCAACATGCTTTTGTCCGGGAACAACATTACTTGGTTATTAGTTTCAGTGCTTGTGTACTGTCGTGCACTTCGTTCTCAAGGAAAATAATTTCAGGGGCAGCAAACACGAATCACTCCTGATGAATTACGCAGGAGCAGAGCAAGACGGGGAGGCCTAAATACAGTGTTATATGTGCCTCTCTGTGTCTGTCTGCAACTGATGTCATTACGTTTGGTCCCCGAAATATGTACAAAGCTTCGTCGTTCTGCAGACACACTTTGGAGTGGCCAAACATGTCCTTCGAGAACAGGCGGTCGTCTTTGCTCCCGAAAGGGCCAAAAATTGCATAGAGTAAAGTAAATTCTCACAGCATGCATTCGTTCATGCCGATAACGTTCACCTAATTATCTGGCAATGTCGCAGTCGATAAGAACTGCATTTTTTTTCTGTGTGTGCAGCTGCAGTGCTCTCGCATGTTTTCCTCGATCACTTCAACGACGCATGCCGAAGGGATTGTCATTGATCAAGCATCATGGTAGCTAGTTTCACAAATGTGCCATCTAACCGGTAGTAACCTACAAGACGTTTACGCTACAGGGCACAGGAGCCGATGCGTTGGCGAGTGATGGCTCGAGTTTTGACACGAAAAATTTCAGCACCATAAAGACTTCGACTGCGAACTGCTCCTAAGTAGAGAGTTACGTTTTTGTATGAGTTAATATATTAAAGCTTTCATGTGCAGCAAATATTTTCATATTTTAAGCTTACGTTTTGAAATCAATCCTGATCCCTCCCCGGAGGCTATGACGGCAGACAGCAAGATTAACAGCTTCAAAGAGAAAAAGGTAGGGGGAAGGCAGTAGAGCAACCTGGACTGGGAGCTCATGTCGGGAAAGATCAGGTTATGAGGGGGAGGGGTATATTAGCAGACGCTATTATACCTCCCAATAATAACGAGGGGGTGGAAGGAAAGAGAAAAAAATGGGAGGACGCCACCTGGGCGCCTATCTATTGTCTTGAATAATAATTGAAAGCGCTTCCTTACTTTTTATTCTCGTGTACACCTTTTCTCGAATTTTCATCGACATTTCAAGCTTGTATTACAAGCCGGAGATACTGTCCTTAGGAGGCGATCGGCTTGTTGGCGTCAATCAAAATTTTGTACCTAATGACGATGTAAAATAAATCATCAGTGCTGAATTATGCAGTGAAGTCGTTCACTGGTATTTCGAAACATTGTGTTGTTGCTCCGCTCAGACTACGATTCTTTCTGGTTCGCTTGCCCAGTCAGCCAGAGGCGATGTCCTTATGTTCCCAGCAAAAGAATTTGGCTGTGAGGAAGAGGAACATACGTATCATGATTTTGAAGGTTTTGAAGGCCCAAGTTGAGATAACTATAAATGTTGAATTCTTTGATAAAGAATCGAACATCCGTTGACGATTTTCAGTTGTCCGAGTTCATTCCCTGCGCAATTGTCTAACATTTTTCCGCTGTGTTACTTCTCTTGGTTAGAGTCATTTCAGCACACTGTCCACCTCCTGCACTCTCTGATGACGCGCATGCACTGCTGTAAATCGATGTAGCTCACTTAGAAAATATTGTAGCAAATTTAGTGCGACACATTAAGAAGACGTGAAGGATGTGCTTTTTGCTTCAGCTTTAAAAGGCCGCCTATGAAGAAACAGCTGGAGGCAACATGCCGGCGTTTTTGCCTGAGTTCTACCTTTCTACCTGAGGTCTACAAGTTCTACCTTGAAGCATTCAAATAGCTTACGCTGAGCAACCATAGAATTCGGCGTCAGCACTTTATTGGTATCGACTTAGGCCACAATGCACACCACCTGGCTGTTCTTCAAAAAAAATCGAAGCACCTGATGCGCTGTGTCTACGGGTAAAATAACACACACTAATAAGACGTCAGTGACTTGAACCAACAAAGCTCTTGCATACACCGCCTCGTGGTAATAATTCTGTACAAAAATTCGGGATGTAAAGCCTAGATATAACGTAGTACGTCTGGCGTGTCCTCAAAGAATGAGAAATAATTTCTTTCGGGAGGCACATGCAACTATTCAGCGTCATCATCACGCGCACGTATTTATAGAGAATTCACTGAGTGTTCAATGATGTGTTGTTTGAGGCTCTTAGGGCTTGAACACACGAATGAACACAAAGCACACTGAAAGCCCTCAGCACTTGGATGCGGAAGCATGTGACGGTCTAAATTCACCTTCTGAGTCGTCGAATAAGAACACACTTCATATTTGTGGGGTTCTTCGGCTGCGTGCGTACGTTTGTGCCGAACAAGGTTGCCACTTGTGGTCGCTGCATAAATGCATTTGTCGCACTTGTAGGGTTTATCGCCTGTGTGCGTACGCTTGTGCCGAGTTAAGTCTCGCATTTCTGGCGCTGCATAAAGGCAGATGTCGCACTTGTAGAGTTTTTCTCCTGTGTGCCTACGCTTGTGCTGAAGAAGACCGTCACTTCTAACCGTTGAAAAAAGGCACTGGTCGCACTTGTATCGTTTTTGCCGACTGTGGGAGGACATATGCCTATTAAGGAGCCCGCACGTGTCAAACAACGCTGAGCACTGGGGGCATTTAAATTTCTCTCCTGGGGCATGCGATTCGATGTGTCTCATAGCATCGGCATATTTCGTTGAAGTGTATGCGCAGTGGGGGCATCGCAGCGACTCTCCTGTTATGTCAGAGTTCTGATACCGACCATAATTTTCTTCATTCGTAGCCGGCGATGACCTCTCGTGTTCCCAGTTTCCATGCATCACACATCCGGGCCAAGAGGTCGACGGCGATTGTAGAACAGAACTCGCGGGAGGGTATTCGGGACTGGATACAACATCTAGAATCAATATTGACCAAAAGTGTACGTCGTACCACCACATTAGGCAACGTTTTTGTGCAATCGTTGAAAAATGCCAAACCATTTGGCACATTTCACTCAAAACAAAGTGGTGCTAAACAACGCAAGGTATGTAAACTACACAACTACTGTGCACCCGTGGTGGCGCACTTACATGAGAACATCGAAATTCATTCTAATTAATCACCACGTAATTCGGATTGCCACTTTTCAAATCAGTATTGTACCTGATCAGATCAATATGTCTTGGCACTTGACGCAAAACTAAGAGACGTAAGAAATTCGTACGAAATGCTGTAATATACGATCTCAGAAAAAGAATTACACCCAAGGCATTCATAAACGCACATCTGTAGCCTCAATATGAGTGAGAGCCAAAAATACAGTGTACTAGTGGTTATGAGAATTATACAACTTATCACTAATCATGCAAGAAAAATTAAGGACAGAAGCGCATACGCAAAGAAACAACGTGATTTATCTCAGTTGGAAGTACCGGGTGTTCCAGCGAACAGCTTCAAAAATTTTCAAAAAGAGCTGTTCGGTGTGATAATGTAGCTTTCCCGGCATAATATTTCTTGTCTTGGCAGGCACTGTAAGACCGGTAAATAGTTGTAAGTACTATCAGGTTAACTAAATTTTAATAATGAACTTTACTACTAGTAGACTTAGTCGCCCAGCTGCGATAAGATATTTGTTGCCGGTCGTTAGTAGTAGCCATATCACTTTTATGAATTTCGAAAAAGCGATTACCCTCGCCGTTGTGACTCGACAAAATTTGGCTGCATCGAGCGAGAATACACGTGTTTCCGAAAGCATGCAGGCAAAGCAACCTCTCCAGTCGAGTAACTTGTCGAAAAAGCCGATTTTCTTGTTCAATCGGCTTCATGGGAGTTGCTTGAAGACCGGAACCACAGCGCCAAGGGTAATCGCGTTTTTGAAAATCAAAAACCTGATATGGCTGTTACTAGCGACGGGCTAGAAATCTCGAATTGCAAATAGGCGCCTGACCCTAATAGTTAAAAAGTGAACTATTAAAATTTTGTTATCCATCTTACTACTTAAAACGGGTTTCCTGTCTTCTGGTGTCCGCCAACACTCGTAATACTATGCCTCAGCAGCCAGATTTTTGCGCCAAAAAGCCGATTTTTGAAAGTTTTTGAAAGTGTTCGCTGAAACACCCGGTATACATCCACAATATTTCAGTGTCAACGAGCGAATGACGTACACGCTTAAGGTAAATGATATGTTTTCTACGTAAACAGGAGAGCTGCCTTAAAGGTATTTACACAACACCATCTCACGAAACAACTGCCCTCAAGTTTGCGTTTTATCAACAAATGCAGGCGACTGCTTCGTCTTCACATGCACGAATCGACGACTCCAGGGCGAATGGTGTGGCTCATTGGACTAAACTGGATGGACATATACATGGGCGATCTCGACTCTTCGCAAAAGTACGATATGGCCAGAGAAGCTATATTATCCATGGACGCAACTTCTGGTGAGGTTATGAACATTCTTAACACTTTTTTAATAAAGAGGTAACATTTTGTATAATATTAGAGAATAGTATCCACTACTAGAAGGTTGAATGTGGCAAAAAAATCTGGCTTATGTCCAAAAAAAAAACACGGTGAAACTTTTCCGATTGGGCTCAGAACAAGAGTTTCTAAGCCAGATGTTTCTGTAACAGTGCTAAAATTATTCCCCTCATAAAAATCTGTATATACACAAACTCTGTATACACAAAGTTTATCTCCTTAGAACTAAGCTCTACCGTACGACTCCCACAGACACAACACTGTCCGCGAGCCACGAATGAGCTTGGAAAGAACAAAAGCCAGTCTTCGGTACGGCCACTTCCGCGAACTTTCCGTCGACAGAAAGTCGCAGAGTGCGGTTAAATTTTTTCTCACTGATTTACTGGTGCACTGTAGCAATGTCTGTTTGTACTCTAGATTTTCTGAAGTACTGCTTTGCGTGCGTCGCTCTGTTTTGCAGAAATATGAGGGATTTGTGTTATCTCTGAATCGCGCCCCTTTTTGTAAATGCGGTTCAGTGAATTTTTCGTTCACTGCGACCAATTTTCAAGGCTGGAATTGGCGAAAATGACTTCGCCCCAGATTTCTCCTCACCGTTTGTCACTTGGGGGATAGTTTCGGGCTGATAGTCCATGGTAGTTCCTGTTAGGGTTCAATGGGTAGCTAATTCGGCTTAAGCGTTGCCAGTTAATTACACCACCCGTACGTATGGTGAAAATCAGCGATGATCTCTTGCCTTCAAAGGTTACGGCCCGTGAATACCTGCAAATAATGGAAATGAGACATTCTCAAAGATGCAGTTTTCGCGAAGTACATTTGGCGCTAAATGTTTACGTCCTACACGAGTGGGTGTAAAACTGCTCTCGCGTTGCCAGCGAGGTGGCTTGAAAAGCGCCTGTTCGTGCTCCCGCGTTTATGTCTGAGATTGCGATTTAGTTTCCTGCTACACGCGACAGTTGAAGTAAAATAATATTTTTCAGGTCTGTTGTTATATGACACCTGGAGTACTATTTCACAAGAAGACACCACTCCGTTTTCATGTGAGAAACTATCTCTTTCCTTAACGCTCAACCGTGGGTCAAGCACAACCGTAGCAGAGCAGCTGTCATTGTACTGTTCATCTGTGGAAAGGCTTTACAGAGTGCGCGCCATTGTTCAAAATGAAAGCCCACCATTGTAGGCAAATTATAAGCGCTCCTTCAAGAACTGCTAGAGGCTCCGATTTGAAAGCATCCACAGGGGCAGTCTTGCCAAGAGCACGCAAGCCCACGAACGTATACAAAACATGTAAACGCCATCAGCCTCTCACATGTAGCCTACACATTCTCCAGTTCTAAAAAGTTGCGCATTGTCAGCTACAACATGGTCAGCTAGAACTGATTACGTCTGAGGTTACCGTTGCTGCCGTTCTCTTTAACTAAGGCAGAAAGTTACAGCGTTAATTTAGTAGAAAGATGACCGACGCTTCCATATCGGACGCTTCCTCCCCTGGCCTAAAGACCGTCACCCAAAAGAAAGGGCCCAAGGGGTTGTATACATGATTCCCTGCTCAGTCTGCCCGGCCTCGTACTTAGGCGAAACGGAGAATTTTGCCGAAAGAATGAGGCAACACAAAGCGGACGTCCGATAAATGAACCGTCAGCGCAGCGCGGTGGCCGAACACTGCGAGGAATGTGACCACCGAATTGACTTTGACGCCACTATTGTACTCGAGACCAAAGCTAACCAGCGCAGGAGTCTTCTGCTGGAGTCGTGGCACATACAACAGACACAAATGAATGTTAATCGCTCCCTGAGAACACTTCCTTCGTCTTACATTCATGGTTTGTGGCCATTTACCCGGAGGTATCCACACGAGGGCTTAAAAAGCCAAGTTGCGCCTCGCCCATAGTCACACCGTGAAGAAGGGGCCGAGCCGGTCCCGAAACGTCGTGTTTTTTAAAATTTAACATGGTTGACATTAGTCTTCTTTCTACTGAATTAATTTTCCCAACCTCACAGACTTCCGTCAAAAGTTTTCTTTCGAGTTTCAGCATTATTTTGGAGACAGGTATTTCTTTGCGGATTACTTACAGTGGCCGTTTTCAGGCAGATCTACTTCGGGCATGTCAGACACTGCCCACTTCAAGGCACATTTGCAAGACACTCATTAAACATCCAATAAAATTCATTTCTTTATGTATATAGTTAGCTATGGTGTTTATTCCGGGACAACAGTACCTCCGTAAGGGATTAAGGATGTGACAACGGGGGATAAACATTGGTAGCAGGAGCATGAAGTAGCCGGCTGTCCTCGAGAGTAGACTTCATAAGACTGCCGTCGGCGTTTCGGAGCTCGTACAGCCATGTCAACTGCTTTCTCTTGATTTTAAACGGGATGTAATGACTCACTTCTATTTCAACAGCTATCGCGTGTATTTTCTGTGTACTTTTATAAATGATCCATTTATTTTCAACGGCGCGCAACACTTTCAACCTAATTTCAGACTTGGGAAATGACATGAAACGTGTGCTCTTTCTCGGCAAGTTCAGGCTGCAGATATTAGTGCTGAAGGATATACCGCTGATAAGACAAGAAGGAACAAGTTATATTGTTCCGAAGCGCTGCGCCACATTCAATTGTCTATAATACGCCCAGCTACAATATGAGCATGCAAGGGTATACATCGTGTGCGGCGTTTTCTGGAGCTAAAGAAGATGACTGATAACGTAGTCCCTCCAAATATCAACCATGATTCATTACGTACCAATGGCAAAGAAATGAAAATCTCCGCTCAAGTATCCCATAATTATGGTAGGCGCTTAAGAGGGCACATGATCACGTTACCCTCATTTAACAAATTCCGCACTCTCAAACAAGGATGGCGCTGCTGGAAGAATTATATAAAGAGGACCATACAGTGACAATTCAGTCATGCTGAAAAATGCCCAACGCAAAGCGATAGAAGTTTGGCGATATAAACATCTAATGCATGAGCACGCCTGGCAGAATTCACTGGAGGACGAAAAATGGGACACTATCGGCCCAGCGTATGTTACACTCAATAGGGTATCAGGCACTGGAAGCATAGGAACTGCAATCATAGAATAGTGCTGAAAGCGATGTTTCAGAAAAGTTGGACCGAAAGGGCATAAAAGTAGCGAACTAAGAAGTGTTATTTCATCGCCTTCCGCACTTTCAAAGATACAGGTATGAAATGCGCTTGCCAAAGAAAGTGTGCGGAAGTATTTCTGCGCGTAAGAAAGATAAGCTGGTCGTAAAAAAGATAAGTTCAAGTAGAGTCATACCGAGCTTATGTTTTATTTTTCAGCGCAATGGTAGACCTTGACGTGCTTAACCTATCTCGAGTGGCGTCAACTTGATGCCCGATAAAGATTATGAAATATAGACCAGTTGCAAAATCTTAACCTCGCGTAAATGTCTTCGGCTCTCCCCACACTGGACGCCTTAGATTACCAGTAGGCATGGGCGATTCTACGAAGCCCGTCTTGAATAGAACAAGGACATAAGTGGTTGTGTATTTTGTTTTTATTGCCGAAGTGCTTTTCTACATGTGGCATTTTCATGTGAGCGGTTCATCTACTGCTATATTTTCTTTATACTTAAAATTGCGTCGTCTTTGATATCCTTCACTGCTCGTATCTCTGATATTCGAGGCGGACCGGCTGGGCAGCAATTAAATACTTGGCAAGGTGTCTCATCAAAAAGGAGCAGGCCTGTTAATGATGCTTATAAAATTCGATGAGTTGGATCCGATAAAACATTAGCATATCTAAATATCGGATATGAACATACGTTTTTGACATCGTCATGTTAAAGTTATGCGTGGGAAAGATTTTCGTGTCTGGAGATAAGCTGGAGTGTACGGATTCTTGATTACACGGCAGACAAGCCTAATGTATAAGGGGGCATTTCCCATGACATGAATGAAGGTTTCTTTATAGGTTTCTGGACGGCGTATATTTTTCAATTTCGGGAAATTCTTTACTAGGTATGAATAATCATGCACATTATGTATCACTTATTTTTGCTCCACGCGTGTTTAGTGAAGTTCTAGAGGCTTAGTTATGTTGAGTTTAATGGTGCAAAAGCAACTAAGGCTATAATACGCCAAATACTGTATTAGAGATTTCTGTTAAAGGTGAAGCTTTTTATACCTTTAGTTTATTTAAAACATGGCTTTCTCGAGAAACTGAAAAATATATGGCAAATCAGCAAGTGCTTTATCCTTTAAAAACCAACTTGGGATGATTATTGAAGTTCTAGACGGGATCCACTCAGTTTCTTTTTTTTGCCGCAGTTGAATGAACCTTCAAAAATATGAGAAAAAAAAACGAAGTCAACTGACTCTAGTCAGGACCGCAAAAGCCCTCTCAACCTTATCTTGGAAGTGCAAGCGCTGAGCCAAAATAAGCATAGCTATCAATGGGTTTCATAATCTTCCTCAGGAACAATGACAACGTGTGGCGTCGCTTCTGATTAGTGATAAGTAGGCGACCTAAAATTTAAATCCAGCGAATGCAGCCGCTTTTTATCGTCCTTGTATTTCCTGTGATCGAGTCCTTTACTCCGTTCAAATTCATGGCATGGACCAACTATCCCTACAGGAAGCAAATACAGCAAGGCAATTTTAAGCCGGCTGAAATTAGTTTTATTCGGGCGTCGCATATCAAAAGAAAAAGAAGTTACATAGATGAACTGAAGTTGTTCAAGGCAACCAGAGCAATGCTTTTTGTGTACACCACTGCACAAATCTTCGAATTCGGGGGCGGGCGCTCACATCAACGTCGTTAGCCCACCTGCTTGGTTCGGTTAAAACGTAGGTTGTCCAGTCTACAATGCTGCAACGCAGACAACACGAGACTTTCCCTATATTTTGCAAGCTTCGCTTTAAACTTCTGCGAAAAGAACACAGAGAGTATGTTGCCGCGAAAGAACGAAGTCGACTGGTCTGCAACCACTTCCACTATATTAGTAAACGCAGTCGGGTGTAAATAAAAGCTTTTGAACCTCTCTACAACAAGGGTAACGGGGCCCCGTGATTAATTCGATAAAGCGGTTGCGTCGTGATAGCCCGGATAAGCAAAGGTTCTAAGGGGAATCCTCATTCCTTCGTTATTTACAATATTTTGCTGTAAGCCATTTCTGTAAAACGCGGTTTGAGTGTAGTGCTATAATCGCAGAGTTATTACCTAGTGACATAACTGGGCATGATTAAAAATTATCTTGGATTGCGCAAGTGCAAGGAAAATCATATCTTGATACAGCGTATCTCTTTTTTATAACTTTAGTCCAAGCTGCGTGTAGCCACTCCCCATTTCAATCTGGGTTCCTACCTGTCTGAACATTTATTCGTACAATTTTTGCGTAAGCTGGCACGTTATTTCTGGAGCATTTGGTTTTGGATCTGCAAATGTTAACACCCCACCGAGTGCTTATGTAGTAGTTAACAAAACCGAAAGGCACTTCTGCTCTTAGTTTATATCCAGTATATTATAAAAAAGAAGAGAAAGGTCTTTGTAACCTCGTTACTCCTCAAAAAACAAAAAGGCACCAAATGGTTTGGTCGAGGACAATATAGATGCAAGAAACGTCTGTATAGCATGAAATTTGCTCCTGACCAGCCATCGCCACATGGAAACAGCACGAACATTTAACGAAAAAAAAGACTTCTCTCACTGAACACCGGCGTCAGTTATTGCAACACAAAAAAAGCTTTTTTACTTTCACACGGTCAAACAATGCTGTTCTTGAGTGCACATTGTTTACTTAAGTTCGAGTCCCCTGTACACTAAAACTGTATGCGTTTTCCTCCATCCTTTTTTTTTTGTAACGACTTCTTATTCGTCAAGATTAAATCTTGGTCGCACACTATTTCAAACAGTTGAAATGATGCAGGTAGTAAGTTGCTTATAGCTCCTACTTGCGAATTCCGAATTTCAGAACGTTATGAAGGGCAAGCTTTTACTCGCTTCGGCTTTGGTAAACTACGGCTTTAAACTTCTTAATGGTAGCGTGTGGACGCGGAATAACATTAACACCTTTTTATTTCACTAGCCACTGCAGGTTTAGAATAGGAATCCTAGAAATCTACTTGTATGCTTCAATTGATGGTAGAATACCTGAAACACGAGTCATGAAATAATACGGGGAACATGTTTCGGGACGCGTCCTATGTTTCGGGCAGCCCCTCTCGCTGTAGGAGCTGCTGCAAGAAAACCGTAACTGTGGATGCAATTTCTTTGTACACCTGTACGCAGCAACTTGAACCTACTCCACCGCAACCAGACCGCAAATGTCGCTAAGCAGATGAGCTGTGAAGAGGTGCGGTACTCACGCGTGGTCTCCTCAGAATTTCGTCCTTGGTGTCCTGGACCCGCCTAGTTCCTCAATGTGAAGTGACTGCTTCAAGAAGCGTAAAGGCTGCGCGAGTGCAAAACGGCTAGGGAGCGGCTGGGTACTCCGGCAAAAGCGAACCCTGCAAATGCGCCACCCACATTTCAAGTGACCCCTTCATATCGCGGCTCCCATGCTGCTTTGCATTTCATGTACAGCCACCTGGTGTGACCCACGCAAAACGAAATGGGGGGTGCATGCATGCCAACCGTAATCTCACTATTTCCGATATTGACGAAAGGGCTCATTTCTGAAAATCCAGCTCCCCGATTTGTTCGATGCTCTGATATCTTCACTAAATTCAGCTTGCATGCTGAGATTTGAATTCCGTTCAAAATAGTTGCCAGCGACATTAGCGCTGAAAATTTTAGCGAAGACCAATTGGAAGTAGCAGGAAAAAATAGCCACGCAATAAATTTCTTGAACGAAGAAGCCTCTTGGTTTGCACCTTTTACAAAGAAACTTTAAGCGAATATGCTTTTAGAAGCTAAAGTGGAGAGGTTTATTAACATCGATATTTTGGTTTCTATGGCGTCATTGCAAACCAATTTTCAAGACCCTATTCCTAGCTTTCTGTTGCTCCCGTGAGTTTGCAGATCTTTCGTAGCTGCGGTATTGCGTCGCTATATCATCTGTGTGGCTCGAAACAAATGCAGAATATTTTCTTTGTTAATCAAATGCACTGCTTGCGCTCTTTTCATCCAGCACAAGTATTTCTTGAATGCACTGCTGAGCACGATACTTAAGAAAAGAGAACTATATTCAATCCCAATACCCGATCCTTTCATGAATTTTATCTCTGACACAGGTATCAGACAGAGAACCAGAATTGATTTCTTTTGGAGATACTCAGTACAACATCATTGAGGTCACCAATATGAGTGTTTGTGCAAATATCACTTAGCTTAGTTAGGAGCCTTCTCCTTGAAAACCAGACTACATAATAATAAAATTAAAGCTGCTTTTCATTTGTTACTGCAGTATTTATCGGGTTGCCTCTGCCTTTGCACTGTGATAAATAGCAGAGGCTGAATCCGCTTTGGAAAATCACTTGCTTCCACACATTGCGAATTACCGATGTTTGAAGCTGTACTTCAGGCGTTCGAAGTTAGAAGAAAGCCAGCAGAAAAAAGGAGGTGTTAGTTTCTATTGCACTAAATAAACCTTAATAATTTGTTTTATTTTAATATTTTCTTTTCTTAACTGTATAATGTAGCAGCATGTGATGAAACTACCGGTCCTGAAGAGCACCGGGATGTGTCCGTGTTATAAGTGAAGCAGATAAAAGAGCCTGCCTACAAGAGCAGTGCATCAGTTTTATGTGTTACATTTTATGACGGCGCATTTCCTTAAAGAATTAGAGGGAATCATTGCCTTGTTAGATCGAGAATCCGGCGGTGTTGCAAGGAAACTGAAGTTGCACTAGCGCGTTTTGAGAGCGGTTTGTTCGAGCGCTTGCTTCTCCAAGCGAAAGGCACGCGTCAGATAAGGCAGATAACAATGACGGCGCTGATGATTCTATAGACCCGCACCCAGAAGTGTGCGTCACCTCTATCGTGCTGACAAATAAGCAGAAACTGTTCTCAAGGGCATGATCATGACGGTCGGTGTGTCATGTTCGTTGCAACCAGCGCGAATTTAAATTGGGGTGATGAGGAATTGTTTCTACCTCAACAATGAGGCCGCCTCCTTGTCCGTTATGGCAAGGAGCGTGCTGAAGGGAAATGCATGAGTCGTCTATCTAGTGAACAATCAACGCATGAAGAAGGAAGAAAGACGGGATAAGAGCCTTCTCAGTGTCTCTTTTTAGTTACACTCCCTACCTTTTTTTTCAGGGCGCTACCGCTTGAGTGAGCGCTGCTAGCCCAAAATGTCGTTTACAGACGCCTGAAAAAGCGCAACACACTGTGCATTGTGGGTCGAATATCCTCGGAATACAGGATACACTCAAGAGGTAATTAAGCTAAGGATATTTTCATAGTCTCATTTTTGGCCAGCGATACATAAAACGATATGCAAAATTACCGAAAGATAGTATTCAATCTATAGTACCTTCGATACTGACTATGCCTGGCTCCGTTTCAATTCTACTGAGCTCTTAAAATAATAAACTCCATTTATTATGTGCGACGTTGTTTTGCCCATGGCTGATTTTCGCTGCAACTTGTCAGTCTTGCTGTCCCGCGGTAAAATGTTCTCTGTTACTGCCAGATTCGCTGAACGTTTCCGAATTGTGTCAACTAAGTCGCGTCAGCAAGCTTCTAGGGAAAAGGTGGTTCGACGTGCAGTCTGATTTGCTTCTGTTGAACGTGTGTGAGTATTAGGGTCTGCATTGCCGTCACGTCTTTTCGTATTCTGGTGATAAAGAAAAGATTAGCTTCGAAACGCTTGCCCTGTCATCAGTACGTTTTTAAATGCATTATGCTGTACTACCTTCGATCCAACACATACGTTTGGTGAATTTTTCGCCAGACCTATAGCGGCCAAACTAATATTTTCTTACCTTAAACTTCCCAACGAGTGCCTAAACAAGAACGGTTCGTCCCATCCCCGGCTTTCTTCTCTCAGCTGAATTGGTGCTGAATCATTCAAGACAAGCTATTATATTTATAGCAGGAAGTAAGGTAAATGTAGTGAAAGCCGCAGGAACCCTTAGTCGTCACTTGTTTCCTGCAAACGTTACGCAAAGTTCAGTCACCTGTGCTTTTGCCTAAGAGTGGCAGATCTATTCATTGAAACCTAAAAACAACGATGCCAAAGATGGGCCTGCAAAAATACCTGTTCAGATTTTAATCACTCGGATGTCCAGTGATCAATTGATTTTGTTGATATACTTTTCTTCAAGGATTTAGTAAAGGGGCTTGATTGCACTAATATCTAGCTCCCTATGTAAAAGCTAGTTGGGATGAATAAACATCGGTTCCTGCAATAGTAAATCGCAGGCAGAACAAATATTATATACATATTGATACGCAAGACCTAGCCGTTACAGTAGACATTTTAAACACCTGTCTCTTAAATAACACACCTATATGTATATACTTAAAATAAACAATTAGGAACAAAAACGAAAAGAAAAATAGAAGACAATAGTGTCAAAGCATAGAAGAAAAACACATCACTCTGGTTTATAATCATCTTGTGTGGATCTCTGATTACGAACATGTGGAAAAATACTTGGAGTCCGCGAGAGTAGACGCATAATACACCTTACCTTTCGGCTAGCTTAACATGCTGGTTTAAATCACGAGGCACAGGACACTCGGCAGCAGCTACATTGTCAATGGATTTTTCAGGCTGCCATGGTTTAAACACAGAAAAAAACATGCACTACAGTGAAAGACTCCCGCTCTTGTACGCCCCAGCAGATCAGTCTATAGTTTACCACTTACAGAGCAGTAATAAGGTGTGGTTTGGTATATGAGGGTTTAACGTCCCAAAGCGACTAAGGCTATGAGGGACGCCGTAGTGAAGGGCTCCGGAAATTTCGACCACCTGGGGTTCTTTACCGTGCACTAACATCGCACAGTACACAGGCCTCTAGAATTTCGCCTCCATCGAAATTCCACCGCCGCGGCCGGGATCGAACTCGCGTCTTTTGGGCCAGCAGCCGAGCGCCATAACCACTCAGCCACCGCGGCGGCCCCAGTAATAAGAGTTCGTGTTGGATCTGCATTGTACTTCTGCAGATCATATTCTGGTTAAAGATGCGCTTGAATGCAAAGACGCCGCTACTGACAGGGCGCACTTGAAGAGCTTCTCTGCCGTATGACTTGGGTCGTTCTTCGTAACGTACTAAGAGGAAGCTGAAGAGCAAAGATGCCAGGCCAACAGCCGCAGCTTCCAGAGGTGGTCTGCTGGCGAGAGCCTCTCCGATCCTCTCCAGATGGTAAGGATGGCTTTTGCTGGTTGTGTTAGCTACTCTGCATTACCAGTCGTCTTAAGCCTGGTTTAACAAGCGAAATCTTCCAAAACACAAGCGTTCGAGAGTTGTGTCTGTAAGCATCTTCGCAACAGGTCCTTCCTTCTGCTGGCTAAACATATATGTAACCCGACAGATGCAATCGAATTAACGCTTAAGGATGATCGGCGCTGGGAATGCAAAGTTTGTTAGCCACACGATCCTGCAACGGCATTCTTGCGACTGAAAGTTAATAAGGATAGTTTAACCACCTTCAAATTCGGAGCCGTAAATGTGCATCGAAGGTATAGTACAAGGTTTGGTTTGGATTATTGGGGTTTAACGTCCCCAAGCGTCTCAGGCTGCGAGGGGCTCCGTAGAGAAGGGCTTAGGAAATTTCGACCACCTGTGGTTGCTTAACGTGCACTGACATCGCACAGTACACAGGCTTCTAGATTTTCACCTGCGTCGTAAAGCGACCGGGGCGGTCGGGATCGAACCGCGTACTTCGTAGAGCAGATCGCCGCAACCACTGATCCCCGGCGATGGCTTATACTACAGGGTCGCTCAGGTCAATATTGTAACGAAGACAGGACCGGCACAGATAACAGTCTCAGCGAAGTCCAGCGCACAGCAGGGAACTCACAACATGGCTGTCTGAACCACACACACACTTCGTCTTTGTCCACCGGCACACGCACACTTCGTCTTCATCGTCGGCGCGCTCCCATGAGCACGCGCCATTACCCCCTCCATCAAGGCGGCGGCCCGACGCCGGAAACGAACACGGACAGCAAAGGTAATGTTCGGTATAGACGGCGGACGGCAGAAAATACAGAGAGCTGTTAAGCTGGTAAAGCGGCGGGTTGCAGCCTGTCATGGTAGGGCTTCATGCGCACCACGTGGACAGTCTCGGTCGGATGGCGCCGACGTGGTGAGGAGGTCGTGTCCCGCGGAAAAACTTCTTATGTGACATCACTTATACGACGAACCACCTCGTACGGACCGAAGTAGCGTCGGAGGAGCTTTTCGGAGAGTCCGCGGCGGCGCACAGGTGTCCATACCCATACAGAGTCGCCGGGCTCGTACCGAACGCATCGGTGTCGGAGGTTGTAGCGACCAGCGTCGAGTTGTTGTTGATGTCGAATCCGGCACCTTGCGAGTTGGCGGGCTTCTTCAGCCCGCTGGACGAATGTGTCAACGTCAGCGTAGGGGCCGATGTCTCCGTCGTTGTGAGCAGCGGGTAGCATAGCATCCAGCATGGTAGTGACACACCGTCCGTAGACCAGCTGGAAAGGTGTAAGACGGGTAGTCTCCTGTTCTGCCGTATTGTAGGCGAAGGTTGCATAAGGAAGAACTTCGTCCCACGTACGATGCTCAACGTCGACATACATAGCAAGCATATCTGCAAGCGTCCGGTTGATGCGTTCAGTCAAGCCGTTTGTTTGGGGATGATAGGCTGTTGTCTTCCGGTGACTGGTGTGGGTGAGTTCGAAGAGAGATTGCATTAATGCCGCCGTAAAGGCGGTTCCACGGTCCGTGATGACGACTGATGGCGCACCGTGACGCAAGACGATTGATGTCATAAAAAACTGAGCCACTTCTGCAGCACTAGCGTGGGGGAGCGCCTGTGTCTCGGCGTACCGCGTTAAGTAGTCCGTCACCACAACAATCCATTTGTTCTCAGAGGAAGACAATGGGAATGGGCCCAGCAAGTCCATGCCCACTTGTTGGAAAGGTGTTGTAGGCGGTGGGATGGGCTGGAGAAGCCCTGCGGGTTTAACTGGTGGTGTCTTTCGTCGCTGGCAGTCACGGCAGGTTCTCACATATTGCTGGACTGATGAGAGCAACTTTGGCCAGTAATACTTCGCACGAATGCCGGCATACGTCCGCGTAACACCCAAATGGCCAGCCGATGGCTCGTCGTGGCCGGCGTGCAAGATTTCTGGACGGAGTTCGGATGGCACAACCAGAAGAAAGGTTTCCGTGTTATGGGCGAAGTTCCTCTTGTAAAGGACGCCATCTCGGAGACTGTAGGAACCCAAACCTCGAACGAAAAGCCGCGCAACAGTGACGTTAAGGCCCTCCAGATGCTCGATGAGCGGACGCAACTCTGAGTCAGCCCGTTGACACCGGGCCATATCGGACGACGTGACGAGAGCAAAAAACGGGAAGTCGTCCTCCGTTTCGGCCGGAGCAACGTCGGCAGGTGCACGTGACAAGCAATCGGTGTCATTGTGCTTACGGCCGGACTTGTACACTACCGTGATGTCGTATTCCTGGAGGCGAAGGCTCCATCTCGCAAGCCGTCCCGAAGGGTCTTTGAGATTGGCTAGCCAGCATAACGAATGATGGTCACTGACAGCTCGAAACGGGCGACCATAGAGATATGGTCGGAACTTGCTAATCGCCCACACTACCGCAAGGCATTCCTTCTCTGTGGTAGAGTAGTTTGCCTCTGCTTTCGAGAGGGAGCGGCTGGCGTACGCTATGACTTTCTCGTTGCCGTCCTGCCACTGAACGAGAATAGCGCCGAGACCAACATTGCTGGCGTCAGTATGAATTTCAGTGGCAGCTCGTTCATCAAAATGGGCGAGTATTGGGACAGTTTGTAGGCGGCTGCGTAGCTCGGTGAAGGCAGATTCCTGATCATCATGCCACACTAAAGATACATTCTCTAGTAAGCATTGTAATCCGCGAATTCCAGCTCGACGATAAGGGCACCACCGCAAGATATGGCCAGCCTCACCGCAGTGGTAGCAAAGGGGCCGCTGGTCAGGTGCCCGCCACACGTCCGTCTTCCGCAGCCTGGCTTCGGGCAACACAGGGACAGGCGGGGGCCGCGGCTGGAAAGCAGATGCAGATGGGCTGGTGCTCCAAGGGGCGAGGTCGCAGTTCTGTCGGAGTACCGACGCGTACGTATGGCGCGGGGGCGTCGGTGTAAGGGCAGCAGGGGCAACAGGTTCAGGAACCACCTGCTGCACTTCCTCTCGGATAATTTGTGCTAACGATGGACACTGCGGCTGCGACTGGGCAAAGAGGCGCATTTTGTGCAGCTCTTCTTTGACGATAGATCGAACCAGCTCCCGAAGGGTGTCAGCGGAGTCGCTGGAGGCTGGCGCAAAGTCGGCAGTTGATACGGTGTTCACGGCGCGATTGTAATAGCTGGCGCGTTGTTGCACGGTCTTTTCGACTGTAGTGGCCTCCGATAGAAACTCCGAATTGGTGTTAGGTGGGTTTCACACAAGCCCAGCAAACAGTTCTTCTTTTATCCCGCGCATCAGGTGGCGCACTTTCTTGTCCTCGGCCATGTTTGGATCCGCCCTTCTGAACAGTCGTGTCATGTCCTCATAATACATTGCGACGCTCTCATTGGGTCGCTGGTTCCTTGACTGCAGCGCCGACTCAGCTCGTTCCCGACGGTCGGTGTTGACGTAGGTCGCCAGCAACTGGCTACGGAACCGTTCCCAAGAAGGAAACGTTATCTCGTGGTTCTCGTACCACGTCCGCGCCGAGTCGTCAAGAGCGAAGTAAACATTGTGCAGCTTCCGCTCCGCATCCCAGCCGTTGTACCTGGCAACGCGCTCGAACTGGTCAAGCCAGTCCTCCGCGTCCTCAAACACTTCGCCATGGAAGGTCGGTGGCGTTCGCGGCTGGAGGACCAGGAAATGAGCAGCTGAGTTCCCGTTGTCAGCCATAGCTGCCGCGTCTCCGTTGCTAGCCATAGGTGCCACGTCAGTCCTGCGCTTCGCAGCTAGAGCCCTGGTCCTAGGGGATAACGGACCGTACTCTGGTGACTGACCTTGGATTTGGCGGCTCGTACTGCGATGAATCGGAGTCAAATCCGTGTTCATAGAGAGCCTTCGGGGCACATAGATGTTGGAAAGTACCCAGGTCCTCCACCAAAAATGTAACGAAGACAGGACCGGCACTGATAACAGTCTCAGCGAAGTCCAGCGCACAGCAGGGAACTCACAAGATGGCTGTCCGAACCACACACACACTTCGTCTTTGTCCACCGGCACACGCACACTTCGTCTTCATCGTCGGCGCGCTCCCATGAGCACGGGCCAATATATATGCATCGTAATGAAAACTCTTTTGTATAATTTCAATAAGTAAGCAAGGAAGTTGGTAATCACCACGAAAATACAAACGAGCGTTTATGTCGGCACGGTTCAGAGAAATCAGTACCTGCCGTCATGGATACCGTAGTGTTGCATTTTTTAAAGAAGGAAAGTTCTGAGGCGAAGAGGAACGTAGGCTGAACGGCCGTGGCATCCGTAGACTCCAAATAAGGATGTCGACGTAATGCTGAATGGGAACCTGATTGTTATTGCGAAAACTGCATCATTTGATGTTGCATGTATTCCTAATAGAACGAGCAATATCTAGGTACGCAACAGTAGCGAAGGGCTTTTATGACTGTAAGTTGCAAAGACATTGGCTGTGAGCCCGCCGAATATACATACCATGATTGTTAAAGCCCACAGTGAGATATCTCTAAAAGCTGAATTCTTGATTACAAAAAAGAAAATTGGACGTCACTTGACAATTTTCCGACATCCGCTTCACTCCCCGCGTAATTGTCGACCATTTTTCCACTGCTTTGCTTCTCTTGATTACACTCACCTCCGCACCCTGTGCACCTGCTGCACTCGTCAATGGTACGCATCCAAGCATGCAGCAATCTGGAAAAAATATGGCGATTTTATATGACTTTCAAGTTTTAGTTATTCGAACAAAAGTCTTTTATACGTAATCTGTCCTCAGGGAAGATCAGAGAATCTTGCACAACTAAGGCATGCGATGAACAAAGCTGGTCCGTCAAGAGTGATATTTCGCGCAGCAATATAAAAAGCATCTCTGAATTGGCTTAAGTAGTTGCCAAGTTGTGCTTCCTCTGCACGTCTAATGAAGAGCAGCTTGCCAAACTCTTTATCTGGTTCAACATTATATTCACGATATGTTTTACGCTTTGCTCCTAAACTTCGCTAGCTCATCGCATGCGGCACGAAATATTATGCCGGAGAGACCGTGACGAACGCTTCAAGAACAGCCATCAAAATCCAGACTCCATCAAAGATTCATAGAGGTCCCTAGCACTTTCTTGGAATGGAAACGAGTATACAAAATGTTGAATTGTAAATGCGAAGCAGTATAGTAATTCCATGTAGCTGATGTCGAAAATGTTGTGGCCGATTTAGGGCCACGCGTAAAGAGAACGCAATGGATTTGACTTTCGGCTTCGGGTTTCAAAAGGTTATCTATAAGGAAACGGTTTTAGGCACCTCTGCCAGCGTTTCTGGCTCCGATGAACTACCATGTTTTGCGACAAGTTGCACTCTGAAGCAATGAAAGATGTTACGCTAAACGACCGTGGTAATCGTAGTCTCCAATTTACTGGTACCAACTTTGGCTACAGTGCCCACCACCTGGCTGTTCTGCTAAAAAACCTAAGCACTTCATGCGCTGTGTCTACTGCTAAGAAGCATGCATTAATAATACTTCAACAACTCGAATCTATAAAGCGCTTGCTTCCTACAACTCGTGGTAAGAATTTTGTACAAAAATGGCGGATGTAAACCATACATATAACCCAATACGTCTCGTGTGTCCACAAAGTATGAATAATTAATTCGTGGAGGGGCATGTCCCAATATTCAGCGTCATCATCACACACGCTTTATTATAAAGAATTCACTCCCTGTGTCCACAGATGTGCTCTTTGAGGCTCTCAGGGCTTGAACACACGAAAGAGCATGGAGTACAGCGAAAGCCCTCAGCTCTTTGATGCGTAAGCAAGTGAACGTCTAAAGTCACTTTTTGAGTCTCCGAATAAGAACACACTTCACATTTGTGGGGTTTTTTGCCAGTGTGCTTGCGCTTGTGCCAAGCTAGGTCGCCGCTTGTAGCCGCTGCATAAACGCAGTCGTCGCACTTGTAGGGTTTTTTGCCTGTGTGCGTACGCTTGTGCAGAACTAGGTTGCTAAGTGTAGCCGCGGCAAAAAGGCGCTAGTCGCACTTGTATGGGTTTTCCTCCCCAATGTGGGGGAACATATGCTATTTAAGGTTGGAGGACGTAGCAAACGCCTTTGAGCACAGGGGCATTTAAATTTATCTTCTGGGGCGTGCGATTTGATGTGTCTCTTAATATCGGCAGATTTCGTAGAAGTGTAGGGGCAGGGGGGGGGGGGGGGCTCAACGGCTCTCTTGTTATGTCAAAGTTCGGATACCGAACAGAATTTTCTTCATCAGTAGCCGGCGAAGACCCCTGGTCCTGAAAATTTGTATGGAATGAACATGCGAGTCTTGAGGTCAACGGCGGTTGTTGAACAGAGAGAGAGAGAGGAGGGGTTTGCTGGTTGACGGCAAAGGAAGAGAGGTTGGCTTGAAAAATAAGTATCTGGCCTTCTTCTCTGCACTGGGGAACTGCAAGAGTAGATAAAAGAGGGTCACGATGGGGAATGATGATGATGGGAAGAGACAGATGAAAAAATACCTAAAAAGGTAAGATAAAAAACAGGCACACTTTCTACCATCGCAAACGCGAGGCAAGGTCCGTGTCGCTTAAAAAGCGTGCGAGCGCTCCCGTTGCCTGTGCAGTCTTCAAATTATCTCGCCAAGCGCCGAGGATCAAGTCCTCCGAGAGGGGCCTCGTGACCATAGACTTCAAGGCAGGTGCGAGGATGAGTCTTGCACGTGCATATGCTGGACACGCCACTAAAACATGTTCTATACTCTCTAGCACGCCACATGTGGTACAGTCCGGGGAGCCAACTTGCCCATTTAAGTGCAAGTATTTGCTCGTGAGGGCGAAGTTTAAACGTAATCTATGGATTATGCAAGCAATAGGGCGGGGTATTCAGCGAGGAACAGCAAAGGTCATCGCCGGATCTAGCCTTTTAAGGCGGATGTGTCGAGTGCCTTGCAGGGCCCAGTACCTAGCCGTCGCACTCCTCTTTGATTCCGTAAGTTGACAAGTGGCGTCCGGTCTAGAAAACGGCACAGCTGTACGCAGGCCGCTGTTGAAGGAGCTCCTTGCTTCAGCGTCGGCGGTCTCATTTCCGTCGAGTCCGCAGTGTACATGGATCCACTGGAACACTATGCGGTGGCCTTTTTCCAGAGCAAATGACAGGAGAATAATGATATCAAGAGCCAGAGCTTGGTAGGCGGTGTGGCGTAGGAAGCATCCCAAAATTTGAAGCGCAGGTTTAAATTCAGTGAAAGTGCACCACTACTGAGGCGGTTCTCTGATTGTTGAACAGAATTTACGGCAGGCTACTCAAGACTTAATTGATAACAAGAGTGCGTTAGTGAAAATCTTAAAATTTGTTCCTAATTGCTCGGCAACGTTTTCGTGCAATGATTTAAGAATGCCATATATTTTAGCTCATTGACTAATTTGGCTCTGGGGCTTATTAACGTGCGTTGATATTGCGCAGTACATAGGCCTCCATCCTACCACCTCCGCCGAAATGAGCCTGGCGCCGCCGTGATCGGGGCCTCAGTCGAGCACCACAGCTACGTAGCCGAACACCAAAACCATAGCGCCGAACTTATAAGAAAGGCAGTTGCACTTGATTCTATTTAAACACCTCACAATTCATATTGCGACATTACACATCAGTATTGTCCATGAACAGATCTATATGTCTATGCACTTCGCACAGAATTAAGGAAGGTCAAAATTTCGCTTGAAATGCGACTAATATAAGACCATAGAAAAAAAATAATTGATACCCAAGGCCTTCAAAAAGACAAATGTACTAACCGTCAACATAAATAAACGCCAGAAAAAAGAGGCAGGAGTACGTATAGAAAATATAGACATCATCACCAGTAACGCAAGGTTTGGTTTATGGTTTATGGGTGTTTAACGTCCCAAAGCGACTCAGGTTATGAGGGACGCCGTGGTGGAGCGCACCGGACATTTCGTCCACCTGGGGTTCTTTAACGTGCACTGATATCGCATAGCGCACGCGAGTAGTAACGCAAGGAAAAGCAAAGATAGAACCGTACACAAACAATAAATTTGAATTATCTGAGTTCAAAGTATACCTCCCCTCCACTTCTTTTGTGTGATCGAGCGAATGGCAGGCTTCAACTGCAAAAGGGACCGCCCCACCCCCTCCACCTACGATCTCCTCTGCACTGTTTGTCACTTGGTTGCGGTATTGCGGCAGAAAGTCCATGGCATTTCTTTTAGGGTATGTGGGAATAGCTATCCTGGTATGAGGGTGGCTGGTAAAGCGCAACATCATTAGGAATGGTGAAAATCCGCGATTAGCTCTTGTCTTCAGGTTATGCCCTTTATTGACCTGCGAAGAATGAAATTAAAGTAATTAGAAAATAGACTTTTTGCGAAAAAAACTGCCCGAAAACATTCTTGCTTTGCCTGCGAAGCACCTTGAAAAGCACCTGGTCGTGTGGCGGCGTTTATGTTTGAGCTAGCGGTCTACCATTCCCGCTTGAACGCAACGGTTGTGGTAAGATAATCTTGTTCGGGTATTGTGTTTTGTGACACCTGGAGCACTTAATCACAAGAACACACCACTCCGTTTTCACGAGATCAGCTTTCCCTTTTCTTAACGCACAACGAGTGGCCAACGTGACCGCAATAAAAGATGCTGCCATCGCGCTCATCTCTGCAGAGGCTTTAAAAAGAGCGCGTCTTGTCCAAACCAAAAGCCCACCATTGTTATCAACACAGAAACACTGCTTCAAGAACTGTGAGCGGCACCTCCTTGAAAGCAACCAAAGGAGCACTCTTGCCGAAAGCGTTTAGTCCGGCAACGTATCCGGAAGATGTAAACACCATCCGTCTCTCAGATGTAGCCTCTACATTTTCCAGTTTAACGAAGCTTCGCTGGTGGTGACTGACTTTAAAAGCTTCTTTCAAAGAAAGAAAAAGAGCCTTATCATAGGAACAGTTAAGCGCTTGACATCAGTTCTATTATAACGCTTGGAAGCCTAATCGAAAATGGCGAGTACACGTTGTTGTGGTGTGATCCAATGGAACTGCAGAGGCCTCTCCGCAAAGCTGGGAGAGCTCAAATCTCGACTTCGCATGAACAAGCTCCAGGTGTGGGCCCTGCTACTGCAGTAGACCAATTCCTTTGCCATCTATTCCGAGCTTTAATGGATGCAAGCCTCCTTCAATGAACGACCTTCGTGTGCACACTGATGCCCCTCCGGGAAAGGCGGCGGTGTACGTTGATGCGCGTTTTCCTCAAGTTCGCCTCTCTCTAGAAAACTGGTGCACCTCATTTTAAGAGGTAGTCGCAGTGGCTGTGAAGCTTCCCAAGGCATCTGTTGTGGTCGCGTCATACTATGTAAGACCCGCAAATGGAGCTTCCTCCCGCATTAATCTGGGTTGGTTATTAACTCTACGATTACTGCACCCAGGGAGGACTGTTTTAGCCGGTGGTGACTTTAACGACCCTCATCCGGACTGAGGGTACCCCACTTCAAGCTCAGGTGGTAGGCGTGTGCGGGACGCATTCGCGGATGCGCTGTTTTGTTTTACTCAACCATCAAGATTCAGCAACGCGGTCTGTGCGCCATGCTCGCAGTCAAACATATGCTCCGGACCTTACGTGGTGGTCAGAACCCGGGAATTCATCGTGGCACCTTGAGCCAGACTACAGGGTTAGTGACCACCATCCTATCATCCTCGGTCTCCATCCATCAAGGCCCCGCCTATTACGCCGTAGGTGTTCTGTGGTCATGGGGACATGTTTCGGACCACCGTCGAAGATCTCTCCCTGCAATCATCTACACTATTCGTGGACTGCATACAAACTGCGATGAATAAGGCTACTGCTCTCACCTGGACGGGCTTGAATCGCCCGGTGCCGGATGTTGGTTAACCTGTGGGCTGCTCGCCGACAAGCGGAGAAGGCAGCTTCCCGAGACCCGACTTCTGCGCAAGCACGGACAAGGCTGAATTACCCCACTGCAAAGGCTCGCACATATGAACGCGATCTCTCCTGACGGTAGAGGCTTGCATGGTGTGAGCAGTTCTCGACTAAGTCATCGAATGCTGCTCTTAGGCGAACGTTTCGTGCAATGGAACATGGTTCCCCTCGTCCTGACGCAGCGGCCACAGCACGCTTCGCAGCTAACTTAGCTCCGGATTATTTCGCCAGAGAAGCAGTGCGGAAGTTTTTCCCCAAGTGTAATGTGTTGCCTCCAAGGGTCATAGGAGCCCCCTTTGCTGGCATTCCAGCGTATGTCGATAAGCTCTGATCTACAGATGACGCCGAGGGAATTTAAAGCCCATTTTCAATGCCCGAGTTGCTTGCAGCAATAGACGAGGCCCATCGGTCCGGACTCTATTCCTTACGAGGTTTACAATAACTAAATTCCGCTGTACTGCCTCAACTCCTCGCCACTATTAACAAAGTCTGGATAGAGGTCGTCGTAACAGAAACCCGGAAATCGGCTATTGTGATCTCCATACGAAAGCCGGGAAAGCCGCCGACAGACCTCGAAATTTTCCGTCCTATATCGCTTACGCCAACATTATGCAAGCTTACCGAAAAAATGCTTGCCACACGACTGCCGTGGTGGTTTGAGCACCATGCTTTCTACCATCCCGCCCAAATTGGCTTCCGTACGTCCATAGGTACAGAAGATGGATTGGCTGTCTTGGCGTAAGCAGTTCTGGTCTTAACTCGCAGCCACAATGTACTTACTCTACTGGCCATGGACGTTGAAAAGGCGTACGATAATATCAACCATGCTGCCATCCTGGAATCGCTTGACATGCTGCATTCCCCGTTACAGTGCGCAATTTTGTTGAATCCTTCCCTAAAGGCCGACACTTTGCCATACGCCCCAGTGGTGAGGCCGTCGTTTCATTTGTTCCTATTCGCGGCGTTCCCCAGGGATCGATGTTATAGCCATCATTATTTAATATTGCTTTTATCTCCTTGCTTGACGCTTACATGATGTCTCTGAGATTAAGTTTTTATTGTATGGTGATGATACAGTGGTGTGGAGCACTCGCAACGACCTAAGGACTCAAGGAGCAGGCCTGCAATCAGCCATAGATATTACGTCGCCTTTTGCTTCTTCAATGGGTCGGCAGCTTTCAGTGAGCAAAACCACGTTCGTGTCAGTCGCCAACCGCTGGGTGCACCGTAGACTGGGTGCAACACCAATTCGTCTCCATCTTTGCGGAATTCCAATTCTAGAAAGTTCGACCGTACAAGTATTGGGCTTGACAATACATGAGTCAGGAACAGGTACTGCTTGGTTTTCTCGGGTTAAAAAGAAAGCAATTCAGGCGTTGGGTCTGATTGGACGCATTGCCCCTAAAACAGGCGGAGCCTGCTCTCATGTTGCTGGACAGTTCGTGCGGGCGGTTGTGCAACCGCGCCTCGTTTACCAAGCCCAATTCCAGCATTTGACAAAGGCTCGATGGGATCATCTAGAAGCTGTTAATCGAGAGGCAGTGAGGGTCATTACTTGCCTTCCCCGCATTACCTCGATAGTGGAGCTCCACGAACATGCGCAGCTTAAAACACTAGATGAGCTGGTGCAGCAACCACACGATGCTCGCCGCCTAAATTCAAGCCTTACACACACAACGTGTGCACTCTGGGCATATGCTTCATCGCACTCCATTCTACAGCCGCTCCCGCCAGTTCCTCCTCCACGGCGTCTTGTGCAGCTAAGCGATAACAAGCCAACTGATCTATGTCGGCCATCATCTACCCGCGCGGCATAGTCGTTTCGCGACCGAATTACGGAGCAAGACGCCAATCTGCCGCATGGCTCCATCGTTACGTACGTTGACGCAAACATCCAGGCCTGCGAAACAACAACGGCACTTTACTGTCCTTGCAAGCCTGCTCTGAACAAAACGTCAAGGTCTCGCCTCTCAGAACCTCCTTCCTCTTCCTGTGCTGAGATGCTTGCGGTTCAAGAGGCACTTTGCTCTGTGGCCGCCGTTATCATGCTACCCACGGCCCGCATTGTCATTCGCACCGACGCCCTTCGCGTTAAACGCCTACTGTGACGAGTCAGTCGCACCCCAGAAATCTGCCAAGGCATCCAACGTCTAGCGGCACGCATCCCGCAGCAAATCCGTATTGAGTGGGTCCCGCGTGACCTCCTGAGGGCACAACGCCGCGCAGATTCTACGACCCGCCTTTCGACCCCAACCTCGCCTTCGCCTCGAGTCCTCACTCTGGATGACACCACCCTCCTTTTAACAAGAAAGGAACACCTCTGGCGCCGCACACGGGCTTTAATCCCTCCGTGTGCGGTTACCCTCGCCCTTCGTCTTACCCGTGCAGAGGAGGTTGGGCTTCGGAGGATACGGGTCGGGGTTGCCCTAACTCCAGCTGAGACACGCAAGTGGCCGCATTTCAAATATTTATATCCCCGCCCCGTGTGTCCAGTCTGCAAGAACAGAGACTGTGAGGCGGATATCCGCCACCTGTTGCGGGACTGCCCCGCGCTGAAGCCGACGAAAATTCGGCACCTGGCGGCAGTGGGACTCTCACCGGACAATCCGGATTCCTATATTGCCTGGACACAGAGTCCATATCATCGTCCACTTCTTGATTTCATCAAATCAGCCCTCCTTTTTTCATTTATTTAACCATCTTACTCATCTATCACTTCATAGTTTTTATGCCCCGAGGCAATAAACATCGCTGAAAAAAAAAATAAGCGCTTGCATAGCGAAATAAAATCTGCTCTGGTGGAACTGATTCTTGTCTTTCCGTTAGCGCATGGCTTTGGAAAGACCATGCACTGGCGTTATGGCTTCTTAACAGATTCTGCACTGTTAGAATAAGGATGGTCCTGCTAGAGGGATTACTTAAAAGTGATCACACACTGACGCTTCATCTCATGGTGAGAAATGCCCATTCATAACTGGAAGCAGGTCGTCCGATATAACTTCGAATGACATGAGCACGCCTCTCGAGAATCCCTGGAGTACAGAAAATGGGATGCTTTTGGCGCAGCGTGTATTGCACTGAATAGACTACCTTGTACAGGAAGCATAGGTCCTGCTATCATAGAATAGTGCGGAAAGCAATACGTCAAAAAAAGTTGGGTCAAAAGAAGTTTTAAGTGCAACGAACTAAGAAGTGTGATTTGATCCCCTTCCCCACTTTCAAAGTAATAGAGACTAAAGTTTCACGGATTCTTGATTCCACGGCCGTCAAGCATAAACTGCACAGGGCATTTCTCGTCACGTGAACCAAGGTCTCTTTATAAATTCCTGGATGTCGTTTTGCGCAATACATAATGTTTATGAATTTCAAAAATTTTTATTGCGAAGCAATACTACTTTAGGTCGCACTTCAGCCCGTTCCGTGGCGAGGCGGTGGTAGGCACCATTGACCTTTAGCGTGACCTCGCTGCGTGACGTCACACCACGTGACCTAGAGTGACGTCACACCAGCTGTGTAAAAACGAGGCCCCATCTCACGCCGTCGCGAGGCGAGGCGGTAGCCACCAACGGCGGCCTAACTCCCGCTCCTCTCACCAGGGGTGGTACGGCCGGTGTGACGTCACACCAGCTGTGTAAAAACGGGGCCCCATCTCACGCCGTCGCGAGGCGATGCGGTAGCCACCAACGGCGGCCTAACTCCCGCTCCTCTCACCAGGGGCGCTACGGTCAGAGTGACGTACACCAGCTGTACAGTGAACTAGAATACTATCCTAGTGGCGCGAACGGAAGGGCGCTGGCGTGCCGTTTGGCGTAGAAACCACTAGGTGGCGCCACTGCAACTTTTTCTAGCGGCGTCGCGGCGTCGTCGCTGGAGCTTGTGCGTGTTTCTCCGAGTCGTTGTTCCGGTGTGGTGTACTACTACGCCTGTAGTTAATAAACATGCATGCCATTTGCTTCAACTAGCTTCAACGTAACCTCATAGGGACATTTTTCCCCTTTGAGGGTTTCGGTGATGATGAAAAATTGCGTCGTCGTATGCCGTCTGCTACCGAGAACGGGCGCTGGGCAATGAGAGGGGCTCACGGATTTGCCGGTGGATGTTAGTGGTCTAGGTGCATCTTTTGCCAGGCTGATATTGTTTACCTGCGATTATAGTTTGGTGCCATGGGCTTTAACGTCCTAAAGCAACTCAGGCTATTAGGATGCCGTAGTGGAGGGCTCTGGATATTTCGACCACCCGGGTTCTTTAACGTGTACTGACATCGCGTACAGTACACGGGCTTCTAGCATATCGCCTCCATCAAAATGCGAACGTCGCGGCCGGGATCGAACCGGTGTCTTTTGAGTCAGCATCCGAGCACAATAACAACTGAGCCACCGCGGCGACTTAATTATAGAGAACTACACCTCTCATTCATCTGTGCGCGCCTACGTGTGATATAGTCTTATAAGGAAATCAGTTTTTTCCTGAGACGGTTAAGCGGCCTCAGAAACGCATTTTGTTCAGAAAATTTTACCCATGACTGAAAATATTTCAAACTCAATTTGTAAAATTTTACTTGCAGTGTATGCATGACATAAGCCAGGTTGATAATATACGGGAGGCGAGCATTGTACTTTTATTGGCAAGTGCGGACATGTAAAAGAAAAACTGAAGCAAATATTGGTTTGATGCAGGCACATTATTGGCGTAACCAGCCTAAATTAGGTTACATAGAAATTTCATCCGTGGAAACAAGTCTGGGTTTAATTGCAGCTACCCTAACAGGGTGCTTCGCAAATCTAAGTGTATCGACTCATTTTCAGGGAGTTAAAAGCTTGGCATTTCCAGTTGTTGTTGCTATTGATGCTTTTCATAAAAAAGTGAAGGCGGGTTGTTATGTAAAAAGCAGTGAGCTCGGCTGCAACATTCTCACAGTGGTCTGGACAGCCAAATCGAAGCTCTGTTTTTGCCTTAACCACATCTATAATATCAATGATACTGTCTGCATGTAGTTCTAGAGGATGCTAAAACACGTTGTGAAAGCATTTTGTAGGTCAGCTACAAATTTGTACATGGCGGCAGCGGGATACAGAAGACCACCGTTGTCTTTCATGCGAGTGAACGGGGCTAGGTTTAAGTTCCCAGCCGCCTCTTTCGTCAACATAACCAAATTGAGGAAGTTTCAGGACACATTTCCTGGCCACATAACCAGCTACATAAAATATTAGCCGGCTGTTACTTGATGGAATGGTCTGGGGGTAATTTCGAGAACACTGCATTTGCTGCATCTATGTTGCCTGCATCTAGCAGTTTATCAACAAGTTACTGCCTGCTACTATGGGAGCTTTGCAGGCCAGCATCTGCATGCAAAAGGGAACAGCACGGATTTCTCGTGAAGAATTTCAAGTTTGGTGTCTCTTCGTATCGATGTTGTTGCGAAGAGCACGCTGGCGTCACTGTCGCAATTTATCCGGCACCAGGTCCTTTAGGGAAGCATCACTCCTGTAAGCATGTTAACTGTGAAGGGCTCACTCTCGGTGGGGCCTGCAGCTTCATTTAGAGCGTTCAGCTCGGAAATCGAAACATCGGTTACAGGTTGACGAAGCGCTTTCTGTGCGACATCTGCACTTTCATTCGGTGCGTCCTGTCGCTTGCTGTTGCTGGCCTTCTTTCTGGCCTCTGTTTCGCTCTTCGGACAGAAAGGTAAGACGGACAGTCAGGCAGGAGGGTAGGCACCACACCATGTGCCATTGACGGCTTCCCACGGGGAAGTCGCACTTCGGAGCCATTTATCATGTGTATGTAGTCCCGCAATATGCACTCGGGCTCAAAGTGGCATCGTGCCTCTCTGTAGTGTCTTTATAGCACGAACTTCACACACGCAAGACGATTTTCTACGGATGCGCTCACAGTTTACAGCTCGAGGAGCCTCGCCGAAACGTAGAACGCAGACAAAACACTTCCTTTCAGCCAGCTAAGCGCCAGGAGAACCGTGCCGAATGTGAGAAGCAACCCGGCAGCGGCAGCGCGGGGCTAGTAAAAGGCGCAGTAGCGCCCCTTGCGGCGAAGAGAGGCGTTTTGCCACAGCCGCTACGCTGCCGCACGCCTCCGTTCGCGCCACTAGATAGTTATTCTAGTTCACTATAACCAGCTGTATAAAACAGCGCCGCTCCTCTCGCCAAGGCAGTCATACAGCCAGATGTTACGATGGTTGGGGGCAATAACCCCAAAATTTATTACGGCGTAACGCTACCGTACTTTAACGAACGCTACTGCAAGCACGGAGTGGGCGTATCTTACGACGCGGAGAAATTGGAGTGTTACCGCACCGTCGGCCAATCGATACTGGAAGATTTTGTAATGGGCACGCTGCTGAGGGAAATGTTTACCGGCATACACGGATTCGACGGATGACTTCCTCTTAGATGATTCACTGTAAGCCGTAACACTAGCATAACCCAAGACTACCACCAGCCATACTACCAGCTGATCCGAGAATAACACACTATTGCTTCGCAATCACCAGGCTTAACCAAGCTAAGCCACGGCCGTTTTTTTACTATCTAATTATAATCATGCATACATTGTATAATTTCTTTTCTCTCCACGTGTGTTTACTGAATTTTAGAGGGGGCCCGCTATGTTTTTTTTTTTGCTGAAGTTTGACGAAACACCCAAAATTTGAAAAACTTACCGACGTGAATCCACTCTGGTACGTGACAACGTTATAATGCTTTCAACAGTATCTTAGAAGAAGTGTACCCGCTATTTCAAAATGAGCAGGCGATACAGTAAGCGTATCCATCAATGTGGTTCTGCGCCTTAATCAGGAACAAAGACAACGCGTGCCGTCATCCTTGATAAGTGATAAGTTCGCAACCTACAAATTTGAAGTCCACGATGCATATTAACAAATGCATTAGGTAGGACGGAAAGAGGCACTCTTTATGTCCTTGTTTTTTTTTTTTTTGATCGAGTCCTTCACACAATTCAAATTTATAGCATGAATCGACTATTCCTACAAAAAAAAAACTACTGCAAGGGAATCTAAAGCCGCCTGAAAGGTTCGTTTTATTCGGTCATCACATACACTCAAAGAAAGAAAAGGAGAAGGTACATGGGCAAGGTGAAGTTGTTCAAGGATGCGGTAGTAACATTCTTTTCTGTATACTACTGAGCACTACCTCGGAGTCGGTGGTCACATCGACCCGGTCAGCACACCCGTTCGTTTATTCAGAACTCGTTTGTGCAGGCTGCAATGCTGTAGCGTAGAGTACGCGTGATTTCCTTCATATTTGTAATCTTTTTTAAATTGTGTAAAAAAAGAACGCGAAGAAAGTAGTTTGCCGCCAAAAATATCGAATCGATTGTGCTCAGCCACTTCTACTATTTCTATAAGCGCACTGGGGCTTAAAAAGTTCAGTTGAATCAGGTTATAACGAGTATGAAAGAGTGCGGCGATTCCTTTGTTATAGCCTTAACTTCGTTGTAGCCAGTGTTAACCGAGCATGCAAGGATAGTCGTCATTCCTTTGTTATTTATGTTATTTCGTTCTAAGTTGTTACTTTATCTGGAGGGTCGACTCTACTACTACCCTGTGTAGCAAAACAGAGAAAAAAAACACAGGACGAGAAGGACAGACTCGAGAGCTGACAAACAACTGAGTGTATCTAGTGCGAGACGGAAATGAATACACAAAAAAATGGCTGATGCGCAGGCGCCAAAGAGGAAATAAACAACAACGTCTCTTTTTAGTTACACTCCCTACCTTTTTTTTTCAGGGCGCTACCGCTTGAGTGAGCGCTGCTAGCCCAAAATGTCGTTTACAGAATCCTGAAAAAGCGCAACACACTGTGCATTGTGGGTCGAGTATCCTCGGAATACAGGATACACTCAAGAGGTAATTAAGCTAAGGATATTTTGATAGTCTCATTTTTGGCCAGCGATACATAAAACAATATGCAAAATTACCGAAAGGTAGTATTCAATCTATAGTACCTTCGATACTGACTATGCCTGGCTCCGTTTCAGTTCTACTGAGCTCTTAAAATAATAAACTCCATTTATTATGTGCGATGTTGTTTTGCCCATGGCTGATTTTCGCTGCAACTTGTCAGTCTTGCTGTCCCGCGGTAAAATGTTACCTGTTACAGCCAGATTCGCTGAACGTTTCCGAATTGTGTCAACTAAGCCGCGTCAGCAAGCTTCTAGGGAAAAGGTGGTTCGACGTGCAGTCTGATTTGCTTCTGTTGAACGTGTGTGAGTATTAGGCTCTGCATTGCCGTCACGTCTTGTCGTATTCTGGTGATAAAGAAAAGATTAGCTTCGAAACGCTTGCCCTGTCATCAGTACGTTTTTAAATGCATTATTCTGTACTACCTTCGATCCAACACATACGTTTGGTGAATTTTTCGCCAGACCTATAGCGGCCAAACTAATATTTCCTTACCTTAAACTTCCCAACGGGTGCCTAAACAAGAACGGTTCGTCCCATCCCCGGCTTTCTTCTCTCAGCTGAATTGGTGCTCAATCATTCAAGACAAGCTATTATATTTATAGCAGGAAGTAAGGTAAATGTAGTGAAAGGCGCAGGAACCCTTAGTCGTCACTTGTTTCCTGCAAACGTTACGCAAAGTTCAGTCACCCGTGCTTTTGCCTAAGAAGGGCAGATCTATTCATTGAAACCTAAAAACAACGAGGCCAAAGATCGGCCTGCAAAAATACCTGTTCAGATTTTAATCACTCGGATGTCCAGTGATCAATTGATTTTGTTGATATAATTTTCTTCAAGCATTTAGTAAAGGGGCTTGATTGCACTAATATCTAGCTCCCTATGTAAAAGCTAGTTGGGATGAATAAAAATTGGTTCCTGCAATAGTAAATCGCAGGCAGAACAAATATTATATACATATTGATACGCAAGACCTAGCCGTTACAGTAGACATTTTAAACACCTGTCTCTTAAATAACACACCGATATGTATATACTTAAAATAAACGATTAAGAACAAAAACGAAAAGAAAAACAGAAGACAATAGTGTCAAAGCATAGAAGAAAAACACATCACTCTGGTTTATAATCATCTTGTGTGGATCTCTGATTACGAACATGTAGAAAAATACTTGGAGTCCGCGAGAGTAGACGCATAATACACCTTACCTTTCGGCTAACTTAACATGCTGGTTTAAATCACGAGGCACAGGACACTCGGCAGCAGCTACATTGTCAATAGATTTTTCAGGCTGCCATGGTTTAAACACAGAAAAAAGCATGCACTACAGTGAAAGACTCCCGCTCTTGTACGCCTCAGCAGATCAATCTATAGTTTACCACTTACAGAGCAGTAATAAGATTTGGTTTGGTATATGAGGGTTTAACGTCCCAAAGCGACTCAGGCTATGAGGGACGCCGTAGTGAAGGGCTCCGGAAATTTCGACCACCTGGGGTTCTTTACCGTGCACTGACATCGCACAGTACACAGGCCTCTAGAATTTCGCCTCCATCGAAATTCCACCGCCGTGGCCGGGATCGAACTCGCGTCTTTTGGGCCAGCAGCCGAGCGCCATAACCACTCAGCCACCGCGGCCGCCCCAGTAATAAGAGTTCGTGTTGGATCTGCATTGTACTTCTGCAGTTCATATTCCGGTTAAAGATGCGCTTGAATGCAAAGACGCCGCTACTGACAGGGCACACTTGAAGAGCTTCTCTGCCTTATGACTTGGGTCGTTCTTCGTAACGTACTAAGAGGAAGCTGAAGAGCAAAGATGCCGGGCCAACAGCCGCAGCTTCCAGAGGTGGTCTGCTGGCGAGAGCCTCTCCGATCGTCTCCAGATGGTAAGGATGGCTTTTGCTGGTTGTGTTAGCTACTCTGCATTACCAGTCGTCTTAAGCCTGGTTTAACAAGTGCAATCGTGGAAGTCTTCCAAAACACAAGCGTTCGAGAGTTGTGTCTGTAAGCATCTTCGCAACAGGTCCTTCCTTCTGCTGGCTAAACATATATGCAACCCGACATATGCAATCGAAGTAACGGTAAAGGATGAACGGCGCTCGAAATGCAAATTTTGTTAGCCACACGATCCTGCAACGGCATTATTGCGACTGAAAGTTAATAAGGATAGTTTAACCGCCTTCGAATTCGAAGCCGTAAATGTGCATCGAAGGTATAGTACAAGGTTTGGTTTGGTTTATTGGGGTTTAACGTCCCCAAGCGTCGACCCGGTCAGCACACCCGTTCGTTTATTCAGAACTCGTTTGTGCAGGCTGCAATGCTGTAGCGCAGAGTACGCGTGATTTCCTTCATATTTGTAATCTTTTTTAAATTGTGTAAAAAAAGAACGCGAAGAAAGTAGTTTGCCGCCAAAAATATCGAATCGATTGTGCTCAGCCACTTCTACTAGTTCTATAAGCGCACTGGGGCTTAAAAAGTTCAGTTGAATCAGGTTATAACGAGTATGAAAGAGTGCGGCGATTCCTTTGTTATAGCCTTAACTTCGTTGTAGCCAGTGTTAACCGAGCATGCAAGGATAGTCGTCATTCCTTTGTTATTTATGTTATTTCGTTCTAAGTTGTTACTTTATCTGGAGGGTCGACTCTACTACTACCCTGTGTAGCAAAACAGAGAAAAAAAACACAGGACGAGAAGGACAGACTCGAGAGCTGACAAACAACTGAGTGTATCTAGTGCGAGACGGAAATGAATACACAAAAAAATGGCTGATGCGCAGGCGCCAAAGAGGAAATAAACAACAACGTCAAGGCAAGGGCACCAAGCTCGTCAGTCTCTGTTAAGATGGTGCAGCCCGTGGCCACATAATAAAACAGAAGGTTTGCTGGAACATGAAGATTCCTTGCGCGCGATGACAAGGGCGTCATAGATATCTCTCGTGCGTTGCTCTGGGTAGCATCTGAGAATCTTGCACTGTACAAAAAAAGGGGGACGCAGGTCTCACACAATTTATACTGTACGACCAGGTTGCTGTTGGGAACAATATCTTTCAAGGATGAGGCGTGCTCCCTGAGGCGATAGTTTTTACAGCGCCCCATCTCACCAACACAGGAGGCTCCGCAATACAAGGACACTTCATAAACTGCCTAGAAACAGCAGTAAACAATATGCTTCTCATGCCTTTTGCCGCATACAGTCCTTCGGGGGCCAGAAGAGTCTACCTTTTTGCACACACGCTGCAGTTTGCACGAAGCGCTAAATATCACATGTACTCCCACTCTGAGCGCAACGCGCTTCAGTGTGATAACTGGTGAACGTACGGGATGACTGCGAATTTATGTCTATTTCTTTGCTCAAATTTTTTGCGGTTCTTAGGTTCTCGGCAGCCTTTCAATATCCCTTCTGCAACACGGTACAAGACAGATTTTGGAAATCCAGCTGACTCCAACCGTTCGATCTGGGCAAGGAACCTTTCCTGCACTTGGTGTTTGCACGACCTGGTGATGGCATTCTTGATGGCTCCCGAGGCGCCTGCCGCTTGACGATTTTGGAGTGCGCGGAGGTGTACGGCGCTCTTTTAATACAGAATGTCTCGCCAACTTGCCCAACAATGCACCTTGGTGCAACTACTACCGACGCAAATGTATTCTTAGCTAATGATAAATGGGTGGATTTAAAATTTTATTGGATTGCGCAAAACGAAGGAAAACAGTATCCAGATACTGCAGATATCTTATTTTGTACCATCGGTTTAAGTTATTTGATAACACTCCGCATTTTACACTGGGTTCCTACGTGCCTCAAAATTTATTCGTACAATTGTTGCATAAGCTGGCTTGCTATTGCTGGATCATTTGGCTTTGTATCTGCCAATGTTAACACTCCTCCCAATGCTTATGTGCTCGTTAACAAAACCAAATGGTTCCTCTTATCTTGGTTGGATGCAGTACGACATAAATTAAACAAAGGTCTGTATAGCACGAACATCGCCGCACCCAAAAGAAAAAGTACACGTGTTTATCAAAGGGGAAAAATTCCGCGTTTGATACGGCCATCTAAACATCGATGTCATTTATTGTAATACAAACAGACGGTTTTGCTTTCTCACCTTAAAGCAATGCGGTTTTTACGTGCAGGGAAACGTAGAGGGAAACTGGGAGCGCGTCACCGCACCTCTTAAGGAGTCACTGCCGCTTACACCAGCGGCATAGCCACATGCGCGATAAGCACGGCCGGCTGCTCATACCACGCATGCGCCTTGAGGCGCCAGTTCTCGCTGCCTGTCGATGGCAGCGGCTCTCGAAGCGCGTCGGCCACGCGCTCCCAGTTTTCCTCTAAGTTTGAAACAGCCTGTACATGTTCATCAGTTACGTTCGAGTCACTGGTGGACTACAAAACTGTAGACGAGATGTCCTGAATTCGTTTTTGTAAAGACTTGATATTTGCCAAGTTGTAATTTTGATCGGACAATATTCCCGGAAAGTGAAATGATGCTGATCATAAATTGCTTATGTGTCTTACATGAGAACTACACGCTTCAAAATAGCGGGTCTACTTTTACTGGTTGGGCGTTGGAAGAGGAGGCATTAAACGTTATAATTATAGCGTGTGCACACGAAAAAGCGTTAAGATTTTTTTCTTTCACCTGCCGCCGCAGGATCAGAGCATGGACGTCTTGGATTCTGCTTGTATGCATTTGGTTGACGGAAGAATACTTTAAACGCGCGTGAGAAACTGAAAAAGGCCGCATGTTTCAGGAGGCTTCTACTGTTTTCGACAGCCTTTGTCAGCGGGAGCTGCTGGCAGAAATCATAACTATGGATGAAATTTCTTGGTACACCAGTGCGGAGCAAATCGCAGGTGTTAGGCCGCCAGTGGAACGCAAACGACGCGAAGGAAAGTGAGCAGTGAATAGCTGCCGTACTCGCAAGTGGTCTCCTCAGAATTCCGTCACTGGTGCCCTGATCCCGCCTGGTTCCTCAACGTAAAATGAGTGCTTCACGACGCTTAAAGCCGCTTGAGTGCGTAAAGGCTTTGGAGTGGCTGGGCACTCCTGCTTATCCGAACGGCTCGAATGCGCCATCCTCCTGGCATTGCAAGCTCACACTCATGCTGCGTTGCATTTCATGTGTCGCCGTCTACTGGGGTCCGCACGAACCGAAACTTGGCGCTGCATGTATGCTAAAATTGGCAAAGAAAATATTTATGATAATTGTTGGGGAAGATCTTTGTTGTTTGAGGCCAGGACGGTAGTTTTCCGGACTAAGACATATAGAGCCAGGTACCACAAGATAGACACGTTGTGCGTTGCGTGCGGAGAGGAGGAGGAAACGGCTGAACACTTGATACTTTTCTGTAAAGGGCTTCACCCTACAGTGGAAAGCAGCGGGGCTGATTTATCCAAGGTATTGGAGTTTAAGGACAGTGAAGGGAAAGTAGATTCTAAGCGGGTAGCAGCAACCAAGCAACGGTTATCTGATTGGTGGCCATAACCAAGAGAAGAGTAAACTTTCACAAGTCATTGCTAGGTGGCTTAAACCATCGCTCTATTTAAAGGGTTCAGCCTCTATCCATCCATCATCCATCCAACCATCCTACCATCCATCCATCCATCCATCCATCCATCCATCCATCCATCCATCCATCCATCCATCCATCCATCCATCCATCCATCCATCCATCCATCCATCCATCCATCTATCCATCCATCCATCCATCCATCCATCCATCCATCCATCCATTCATCCATCCATCCGTCCGTCCATCCACCCATCCGTCCGTCCGTCCATCCATCCGTCCGTCCGTCCGTCCGTCCGTCCGTCCGTCCGTCCGTCCATCCATCCATCCATCCATCCATCCATCCATCCATCCATCCATCCATCCATCCATCCATCCATCCATCCATCCATCCATCCATCCATCCATCCATCCATCCATCCATCCATCCAAACAATATAATTGTGAGCCTAAAATGAGCAATATGTTAACCGTACTCATCACAGCACAGAACATTTTCATCACGGTGATTTGGCAGAGCTCAGGCTGAGCTTTTACTCAACAAGTTTTAACGTCAGAACACAGTGCGTTTTCTAGTGGCGAGAAGGAGAAGTTTCTGTTTCCAGCACAAGTGTATGTGGCAGCAATACCAGAGCTGTGCTCTCCCATTTCGAAGTCGCAGTCATAAACTTACCCTGCGTAAAGCATTGAGCTGGACATGAAAAGCCGGCAGCGCGTATAGACCAGCTATTCTTGCTGGAATATTTTAAGAGGTTACACATATGGAAGTTCAAGCCACTAATATCGAATGCGTAGCCGAGTAAGTGGAAAATTTTTTTTTTGGCACAGCTGCGAGCAAACATCGCACGATTTGAACAAAAGACTGCCAACCTTAGGACATGATCGTTTTTTTAATACACAGCCAACCGTAATAGCCATGCCAGTCTTGCGTTTCTACTGCGGCCTCAATATATTGAATCTTGCGATCATTGTGAAGTTGGGCCTGGCATTACACATGAAGTCGCCCGCATGTGTTTGCTCTTTATTTGCTAGTACTATTAGCGTATAAGCGTATTAGTCAGTTCATAATTTACGTCAAGTGTACACCCCCAATAAAACAGCGTTTCTTTTCTCTTTTCCTTGCATTATTTGCCCGCTGCTACGTTTCCGTAGCAAGACTGGAACTGCTGCCAATCATTAACGTAATTATAAAATTTATTTCATATGATCCGATGCACCGGCTTTGACGCTACGTTTATTTATGCACCACATTCTCACTTTAGCGATACATTAATATTACGCATTTTGATAGATTTCGCTGCGTTTTTAAACAAAAAATGTTCACTCACTCTGTAAGCCACTTGATTTTTCAATAGTAAATGAAAGATTCCGCCCACTGGATCTACCCTTTAGCCGGACAGCTTTTTAAAGCTTTCTCATTTATTTGCACGCATGGCTTCACTTGGCCTCAAGTACCCTTTCCGAAAACGTCTGAAAAGCGAGGAAGCGCACAGAAGCACATTTGCAGCCCAGCCGCAACGAGATCGAAACCAACCTAGCTCATGTACGCATGTAGACACTGTAATTTAAGGAACGAAGCTGTTCTTAAAGCTGCTGTAGGACGTCTTCAGCCATGGTGGAGGGCCACCCGGAAGAAATCTAAAGTTTCTAGACAATTTTAGCAGTCATTATAAAGCAGAAATTTTGATGTTCTTGAGGTGTCTTTAAACCACAAAAATGCCTAATTTTAGTTGCGTTTTCTTCTTTCAAATGAAGCATTAGACATTCGCAATACATGATCGACCACGTGGTATGCGTAAACGACCAATAAATGATTTATTATTGAATTTATTCTCTAACGCTGTTAAGTTTCATGCATAGTTAACACTTACACGTTGTTCACACCTACGTCGCGTGAAGCACGAAAAATAGCCTGAAATATAAATGCTAACACGCATTTTAATTCACTACAACACTTGAACCCTCCTGCTTCAAGACCTGAAATGACAACAAAGAACATATCAGCAGATATATTGCTGTTCTTTTCGGGCCTCATGTGACCTGAGTGTCAACAACACGTCATTGTCACCGTTTATGAAACCAAAGCCATAATAGCGATGAGATGAAATTCAGTTATAAATTATATAGGTACCGTAGGCGAGCACCCCTTTATGATCTATGTATTCAAGATCTAACACATCATTTTTAAATAGAAAAGACGCAAGCGAAAATATGCTATCTATTGTCTTCAAGAGATCATTTCAGATAATTTTTTTCCGCACTTTAACCAATGTCCCATCTTTGAACAGCATAATCTAAGCGCATAGAAAGCAACCTTACCTCTTTTGTGCATGACGAATAGTCCTTAACTAATTACCTAATGACTTAGTGGCAGGTACTCTATGTGACATTTCCTTCCATCATTCACAAAAGAGAATTTCCGCAAACACATGCTTACATGCGGCTGCCCTACGATACCAGGAAAACAACCGGTCATTGGTGATAAAAAAACTGTACAAATTCTTTTCTTCTAAGAATTAATCTGCAGAGTAATATTGCCTATGGAGTAGCCGTGTACTTTCGGTATTGAAATTATGGCATGTAGCTTTACACTACATCCGTAGCAGTATTTAAGAGTGCTCGTATGTGCCGGCTGGTCTCTTTTTTTTTTTCGTTCTGTGAAGGGAGCTTGCGTTGTGCCCTTCAATGCGGCGGAACACTACGCCACGTCTTCTTAATTCTAAAAAAAATGTTGCTTCAGAACTGTTCAATTCCTTTTTAATTCCAAATTCTTTTTGTGATTTTATATATATGTTGGGATAATTACTTCCGCTTGCCCAGCAAATTCCTTTTGTTTTGCAGTCGTATGCTCAGATTAGTTCGCGTGTTTTCGAAAATTTTTATTACAAATGGAGTGTTCACATCCAGTATTCACCATAAATATAATGGCGCAGTCTGCAGTGTATTCCAAAATATACCAAAGAGAATTAATATTCAAAGAATAGCGTGTATTCGGCAGTGCATTCAAAAGTAACTGTTTTTTACAATTCTCGAGGAAGTATAGCGTGAAACTTGCAGAGTAACAACACAGCCTTGGTCTCTGTGCATTACCACGTTGTCAATGAAAAACAGCGCCCCGTGCAGAACTCGCAGCTGTTTATCATTGTCATTCAAACGCTTTCGTACCCTGGGGTATTATCTTTGAAAGACCCATCATTGGCGAGCAGTAAAATAAAGAAAACAAGATCCCAAATAAACCCTTACAACCTATCAAGACATAAAATATGCTTCAAAACTACCCGCTTTGTTAAGCTAAATATTTGCCTCATTCATTCCAGGAGAAGTGAAAAAAGCCCATACTCAGGTTGAAGTCCCCCTCTGAATAATGCGTCAAATTTTATTTTCACAATGTCAATATTTCTTCTTGAGCCTAATACTGCTTCTCTAAGATCGCTATCCTTGAGTGTTCTGTTCGGAAACTAAAGAGAGATACGTGATCGTAAATAAGCATTGGACGTGAAATCCCATCATTCAAATCAAACTGCACTTGTGGCGGTAAGTGTTCATATGCAGTCGACATCCTGCTGAAGGCATACAAGTACATTCTTGAATTTTGATCAAGCTGTTTTCAGTACAGAATAACCATCTAGTTATGCATAGAAATGTCTCGGTTCCGTCAGCATATATGCTTTCGATGTTTCGTCCTTAATTGTGTAGTATCGTTTTTTTTTTCTACGCGTCGCAAGACTTTAATTTTCCATAGCATAAAGAGACCAAATTTTTAACCCTATATGTACAAACGCTTTCCCTTCAATGGTAGCAAGACTAAAGAAAATTTTGTTTTGGGATACATAGATAAAATGGCAGCGCCAAGGAGCAAAGCACAATCATAAAATTAAGCCATATATCCCATCGCAAACACTTTTTCTAGACAGCAGCCATCTATGAATGTGGTTGCTATGTGCAACAAAAATGTAAATCTATTCAACTGATATGAAAGCAACGGCCCACTGAAAAAAATTGGCTGTTAAATATTCATCTTAGGGTGTGGAGCAGGGAAGGGAAGAAAAATGAGTGGATTGTTATGACACACATGCGTAGGAAGGCAACGGTCACCGAAACGAAAGAGCATACAGGAATTTTTTTTTTATTTTTTATAATGTGTGGCGTTTATAAAGTGGAAATTGTTAGCGTATTTTTTTTTATTACGGGAAGGTAATGGATTAGAAAGTAATGAAAAAACAACCACTTTATGACTTTAGATTCAAACCAACGACAAGATCGTTCCTTTTGATCCCAGTAATGGCAAGTGGTTGCTTTTAGTGCAAAATCAATATTTCACTAGCAATCCTGAAGAAGCGAGGTGTATCTCAACCATCCTAGACGCCTGCATAAATAAAATTAATATTGCTGGGACTAGGTTTCAAACACGCGGCGGCGCGAACAGATCAGCTTTGCTGGCTACTGCGCGAGGGCATTATGCTCTCTCACCGCAGCCGATCACGCCAAACGTTAAACTGTCACACCTCGTGCTGTGAATTGCACATCGTCGTCTTTTTCAGCTTCCACCAATGCGAAGGGCATGGAGGTATCTATCCTCAAAAGCGGCGTCGGCACTTAGGCGGACGTGGTCTTGCGACCAGTGTCTTCTATTTCAACCTTTTCTTTCACGCATCTTTCAGCTCTCCTCTGTATGCACGTGCAAGCGATTGTGGTTCGGCACGAGCCAGTGTACCGCGTCAGCGTACTCGTCAGGCTGCTGCATGGTCCTCGCCGTCGCTAACAAGCAGCCCTGATTAATCGCATCAGGCTCCATCACCACAGACTTATCCGAAATTGCAAGGGAAGCGGCCATTGCGCTCGCTCCATCTCCACCTCTGCCATCATAATGTCTTTAAAATGCTAATGTCTTTAAACGCGAAGAAAACATCTGTCCTATCATTCCATCGACGTCACTTCCAACCTACTTCAAGCTACTCAATCTCCAATATCGAAATCAGTGCTGTAATAGAGTATAAATACTTCGGTGGTCATTTAACCCGCGATCTCAAATGGTCACATCACGTAACGCCGATTATTAGGGATGCTAATCGAGTTGTCGGTTATTTTCGCCGAACCCTTCGCCTAACTCTTCCATCAGTAAAGTTGTTAGCTTATTTAACATTCATTCGTCCCACACTTGAATACGCATGCGCGGTTTGGGACCCCTATCAAAGTAACTTTTCTAACTTACTGGAAGCAACACAAAACCGTCAAAAAGATTCATACGCTCCGCCGATTCCTATCATGTATGTGTCACTGAACTAAAACGTAAGGCTCATCTTACAAACTTAGCAGACCGCCGTACTATTGCAAGACTATGCCATTTTCATAAATTTTACTATCACTCCTTGATCAAGTCTATTATCAACCCTGCCCACCGCATCTACAACCGCACGAATCACCAGAAGGCCGTTTACCCCCCTCCCCCCCCCCCCCCCCCCCGCCCGGACTAGTGCTCATCTGTCATCATTTTTTACACGCACTGCAAAGGACTGGAATGACTTGCCCAACGCCGTCGTACTTCACTCCGAGCTATCATCATTCAAACAATCCATGGAATCAACTATGTGCCCTGAATTCCACTCTCTCGTGTAATACCCCTGTATTGGGGCCTTTGAGATTAAAAAAAATGTGATGAAAGGAAAAAATGGCTGTGGATTAGCTCTGGTTCATCCTAGTTGAATTGCGAAAGCTTCGTTTCCTCGGCACGTCGTCTGCTCAGCGCCTCATTCCGACGTTCTCGAAAACTCAAACCGGCCGGGATGTGGCACGACTTCTTATAGCCGCATCTTCGTTACGGCTCTTCTCGAGTCGTGTGGCGCGTTCTTCTGCAGTCTCTTGACCGCGTTGTCTCTTCCTCGCTTCGTTTTTTCGTTGTCGCGTCTTTTTTGCGCTCTCCATAACTACACTGCACTGAGGCGAAGCGCATATATATATATATATATATATATATATATATATATATATATATATATATATATATATATATATATATATATATATATATATATATATATATATATATATATATATATATATATGCACGCCGTTTAGCTAAACGTTGTTCCCGCTCTTCATCCCTTTCTTCCGCACGCCGCCGCTTCATAGCTGCAACACATCGTTGCAGCTCACCTTATACAGATCATCCGACATACCGTGGAGGATTCGCTGGGACGACTGCGAAGAGCCGAGTTGGGGGGCCGCTTTTCCACAGCTGGCATGACGTCACGTACAGCGAGCGCCTCCCCACGGCAGCGGCGCGTGGAGGATTCGCTGGGACGATGGCGACGAGCCGAGTTTGGGGGGCCGCTTTTCCACAGCTGGCATGACGTCACGTACAGCGAGCGCACCTCGCGGCAGCGGCGCGCAGCTGCAGCATGGAGGATTCGCTGGGACGATCGCGACGAGCCGAGTTGCGGCCGCCCCGCTTTTCCACAGCTGGTATGACGTCACAAATAGGTCACACTGAAGGTCAATGGTGGATTCTCCGGGACGACGGCCAAGAGCGGAAACCTCGAGTAGTACTGCTTTCGCAATAAAAAAATCTAGCGAAACTGGCGGCCTCTGTCAGTACATCTCAATCCCGCTTTGAGCTACTTGGCGGTATTGACAGAGAGGTGCGCTGCTTTCACATGCTTTGACGTTTCGGCAGAAACGCGGTACAGGAGGCCACCCGAAGCTGTGGCTCAGTGGTTAAGGCACCCGCGTACTAAGCCAGAGTACCCTGGTTCGCACCCGACCGCGGCGACCGCGTTTCGATGGAGGCGAAACGCAAAGGGCGCCCGCGTGCCTTGCAATGCCAGTGCACAGTAAAGATCCACAGGTGGTCAAAATTATTCCGGAGACATCCGCGACGGCACCTCTTCCTTCCTTTTCTTTTTCTCTCTCACCTTCCTCCCTTCTCTTATGGCGCGGTTCCGGTGTCCGCCGACATATGTGAGACAATTACTGTGCCATTTCCTTTACTTAAAAACCAATTTTCATTTTCATTTTCCAGTTGGCCGCCGGTGTTAATTGGATTCATTAACCAATTTTCAATTATCTATAAAGGACGCCGTATTGAAGAACTCCGGGTGAATTCGACCACATGGCGTTTCTTAAAGTACATTTTCAACGCGCAGTGCGCAGGCGTTCAGCATTTTGCCTCCATCACATGCAATCGCCGCGGTAGGGAACAACCCCTGATTGAGGCATCGAGGGCCCATAGGTTTTTTAGATGGGCACTTCTCAAAATCATTTTTCGATGAAGCAAGTTGTAACTGCATAGAGACTTGAGAAACATGCATTTCTCGTGTGCAGCTGGTTAAAAAACCATTGCTTGTTTCTGTCTTTGCTAGTTGCCTCCGTGTGGACAATGCGAGCGTACCGGGCATGCTCGTGAGATGAGACATGCGTACCTATGTCATCGACGTCACGTGGGAAACGCGTTGATGTAGACCGCAGTGCACACAGCGGCACGAAATCGTGGAGTGTCAAGGCATTGCATGTGATTGGCATTACTTTTGTCTGCTACTACTGCGGAAACTGATAAGCAAAATATGCATTTGTTGAGATTGACATATTGCTAAGGTGCAGTAAGAAAAAATGCACGCCTCGTTCGCTTTTCTACCAGATTCAGATTATTGAGCGATTCCACATCAAGGTATTACTCAACAAAATTTTCTGTGTTGATGATAAAAATGTCTAATGCTTCCGAAAGCGCTTCCTAAGATCTTCAACTTCCTATTCTTGAATATGAGCGTGTTCCAGGTGTGGAGTTTTCTGCATAGTACCGCTCATAATGACTTCAATTTCTGTCGCAGAGCCGAAACATGGGTTAAATGTCTTTGGAGGCTGAGCTTTTGCTACATTCTAAAGTTCTGACTGATTATAGGATAGACAACGTCATGGGTGTGGTGGATTTCAGGCAGTTTGGCACGAAACTCACTGAAGTATGCCCGACACTTGGTGACTTGTGTAGAAAGAGACTTGACATGCAGCCAATTTAACACTGATTTCTACTCAATCCATGCGTGCCAGCGAGCGTTCCTCCTATCTGGGAAAATGTTTGGTACCCTACGGTTCCATCCATCACCCTGGAGTACTGAATACTAAAATTCACCAAGTAAGTCGTTTTACTGGCCAGCAGCTCTTTGCAAGATCGAAGTGGCAGCGGTTAAGTCTCGCCTACGCACATCTTCACTGGTCGCGATGGCGACCACAGCGCACGCTGCGTCGGTTGTGTCCCAAACACTTCATTGCTTCAACCTGCACCGCGCAAACTACCGAGAACGATTCTACTCCACACAATATTTTTGACATCGCATTTTAAGGCGGGGAAAAAGACAAGCCAACTCCGAAAAAGGATGCATTGCGTCGAACCACATTAAGGCAATGTGCGCTGTCTTCATTCCTGTTCCGAACTGCACACGGTCGAAGTAAAACTACCCTTGGCTGCTTTCTTTGCAACATCAACCCGTATATCTTTCTCGCAGGGAATACTACAGCCGCACAACCGTATCGCTTTAGCCAAGATAGCAATGGACCATACCGCTTCTGGACTCACAAACATTAAGTGTATATAGTTCTTGAAGAGAAAAGGTACCCATATCTATCATATTTCGACGCGCCACCATACATGCATCACCACATGAAGTCAACGTCGGACTCATTACCGCTGCCCTCTTGAGCGGCCTCAAGAGTTACCACGCCAAAATCCACACGGCCCACATTATGTGATCAACAGTAACCCTGCGCATTACACTTACAGGAATTTTTCTACCACCTTCAAAATTTTGCCCTGCGCGACGTACCTTTTCTCTAAACAATCCCAATATACCCAAGTGCGACGGCTGCCGCCAGTGGGACCAACGCACCCTGAACTGCCTCGAACCATTGTCCTTTCTGTGCTGTCGCACTTGATCTACTCCCTTTCAATATAAAATGTAGCCACACCATACCATTGCTCCCCTTGAAGCATGCACTTCAACGGAAAGCACTTCATTTTTTATTCCTTCTGCCCACAGGAACGCGAAAAAATCAAGCCCGAGCCACCTGACTGCGGATTCTGCCTGCACCTTCACAAGGCCTTAACACGCCACCTTGCTTCCTGCTGTAGCAACCTGAGGAAGTTCATGTGTGGTATCACTACCCAGCTGACCGCTGTCTCCAAGGCATTGCCTATCCGTCTGGCTCCAGCTAAATGCCGGCAGTCACAAATCACACAGCCAGATCCTGGCATCGCCAACCAGCCGGACTCTCTGTGATATGTGAAGCAATCGACCCCTAAAAAATACGCCACCCAGCCGGCCATGAACTCAAAGCAGACATTGCGACTACCGAGACTACTGGCACCTCTGGCCAATTCGCCGCTGACAATAATCGCCAAGCCTCCCAGCTAACCGACGGCCAGCCAGATACAACAGACGCCCCCGCCGGCTCAAGTCCTATCCTTCGGTGCGCAAGTTGAGATGATCACCGCCATACTACTAACCACAGTTCTCTCGCTTCCCGGCTATCTAACCTCGCTACTCTCCCTAAACAATTGTTCACCATTCAGGCTTAGGTCTCTACCCTATCTTCCAGATTCAAACCACATGAGGTTTTCAAAAGCAAAAGGAAGACAGAGAAAATAAGTTTCTCGCCTTGTCGAGCAAGCCCTGAAGACGTGCTGTCACTCCCGACGCCTTACACCTTCATGACGCCAGGCCTACACCATCTTACCACCACCACGGACATTTGCGTTCAAGGTGGCGGACCGGCAAGCTATGCTGGTGGTTAAGTAGAATGGCCGAAGCCTCTGCTATGACAAAATTCTGGATGACAGAACATGAATTGCTGAATCACGGCTGACAGGACCAGAGCGATAGCATGACTGAAAGCTGCCATGCCTCATAGAGTAGTTATGTGTTTGCTTGCCAACCTGTACCCGCCGCGGTGGCTCAGTGGTTAGGGCGCTCGACTACTGATCCGGAGTTCCCGCGTTCGACCCCGACCGCGGCGGCTTCGTTTTTATGGAGGAAAAACGCTAAGGCGCCTGTGTACTGTGCGATGTCAGTGCACGTTAAAGAACCCCAGGTGGTCGAAATTTCCTGTGCCCTTCCCTACGGCGTCTATCATCGCCTTAGTTGCTTTGGGACGTTATACCCCTATAAACCAAAACAATTATTATGCCAACCTGCGTTAAATTAATTTGGTCAGAGATTTCAGATAGATTACTGGTTGTTTTTCTATCTTCTATTAGGACGGATACCACAGCAGGCTGAATTGCCGTCTGATATATATATATATATATATATCTTGCCCTAAACGAATTGTTTTCTCTGAATTTCTATTCACTGCATAACGCATTAAAACCGGCCGCTAAGCCCATCGTCAAGAAAAGAACCGAAACGGCAGGTTCGAGCCAGCCAGCTTATCTATTCCGCAGCCTTAGCTATGATCTGCGTTTCAAGCTTCATAGCGTAATAAAGCGGCGCTCTTTCAGCAATAACCGATGGCTTCAGGTAAAAGACAGTTCCTCAACATTTGTTTTAACTCGCTTAGCGTCTTCTAAATACCCAAGCAGCACAGGTAATTGGCCAAAAACTGGAACTGAATGGTTTCCCGCTGGTCCATTGTAGGAACAGCCTTTGCCAATACATTTCCGATATTGAGACGAATACACGTGCTGCTTGGTTAGGCGTACCGGGAGGAGTGAAGTGCTTCAGCAGTTCGTAAGTTATCGCACTAATGAAGCTTCCAAAAAGCTTGGAAAACTACTAAAATTTCTCTGGAACTGTTTTTCTTCTCAGGCATGACAACTCTAGCTTGTCGTGTGACGTCGAATCACTAGTCGAGTCTTCGAAGGGCTTCATTTGGCCCAGCTGCGAGGCCACTTAAGTGTCGCTTTCCAAACGCAGGAATAAAATGCCAATTTAGGTCTATGTTGCCTTTGTGGACACGTCGTTCCTTGTCGACATTGTGTGGTGTTCTTATGTGGTAACAGGGGCCACGCGGTACGTACCTACGAACTATTGCGAAGGAGTTTCTTTAGTTTAATACTGAAGGTTACAGGCGAGCACCAGTACTGCTGGACGCGGTCCACACTAAGATAAGACGAAATGCATGGTTGCGCGCATGGAAGCTCTTATCAAGGCACGTGTGAAAGCAGCGCACGTGTAGGCAGTAACCACTACAGAGTGGTTGTTGCATCACGTATTGTATATGCCTCAAGTGACTATAAAAATTCTGAATTGCGAGCTAGCCATCGTTAAACTGTTTAATCCGAAACGGAAACAGTATGAAAGATAAGCAACACCTCAAAATAAGTGCCTTCATAATCTCGGGTAACCTGAGACTGCAGAGGAAACTGCCATAGCACTTGCTTGTGTTGACACAAAAGAGAGTTACATCATCCGTGACTCCAAAGTTACCACACTAAACTTCAGCAGAGGCCGGGTCTTACCTCTAACGAATACAATTCGAATCCGTCGTTTAATAGGCCGAAAAATTGCACTACTCTCGACACCTGCACATGCATCTCTGTCTGGTAATGAGATTGCCCACGAGTTCATTCGAGGCTTTTCCTTCCGGGCGGAACCAATTGAGGTGATCTTCCAAGACAGGGATCGAATGTGGAATACAGAGAAATTACACTATCATTTGCAGTGAGCTAGACTTCCTCCAGCCAATAGATCTTCGACCAGATACCAAGCCATCAACTGGCGCCCGTTACAAACTTACACATTTCCATAAGCGGTCCTCTGGAGTGTTATGTACCCAAGAAAATTTTCAGACAAATGCACAAACTGCGAGCTGAGGGCCTCCTAGGACCACATACCCAAGGAATGTCCTCATAGGCACCGGGAGGGACGACGTATAAAGACGGTAGACAAATGGCAGAGACCTTACTACTGAGCTCTGACTCGGCGACTCAGCTACAACTCGTCGGACTCAAGACCTTTAGGCCGCCCGTCTAGGCGGGTAGCCCTCTGGCTACTTTATTTCTGTTGGAGATTAAAGCTTTTCCTGTCATATCCTTCACATTCACTGAGAAACAACTGCTGTTGCAAAAGCGACTCCACTACCCCACTTAAGTGAAAAAAATAAAAAACCTGGAAGGGACACTGAAACTCCGCCTTATGGTATGACGCGAAAGCGTGAATATGCTATTATTGCCCACATATGCGGAAGTGGTCATTCTCGAACTCACATGCATAGATACATGGGAAGTCCTCATACCACTCCAGGTGCAGTAGCGGAGCGATTTAGCGACGTGCTGCCACTGGTGGAGCTTGGGCGACCAAGGTTGCTCTTCCCGAGCAACCTCTCGAGACGAGTTATTAATTTAACTGCCAGGTGCCGTGGTGGTCAGTTTGCTCACAATCGGGTGGGCAGGTTGTGACGACGCCACAAGGTCACGTGACGATGGTGGCCCACCTAGGTTCTCCGTGCGGCTGGTTCCTCCGGCCGCTCCAGTTGCAAGACTTCATGCGGCCGCCTACGACATGATGATACTAACGCTTTCGAGTTATTGCAAAAATGACGCATGCGTGCTCTCTACGATAATAAAGGCGAATATAACGATCGTATGAAGGCGGTAGTTTTTGATTTATTATATCCGCCTTAACGCCTTCTAGAGATGTCAAGAGACTGATAGAGCATTTGAAATTACAGTATAATTGAAGCGCAAAGCCAGCAAAGCTCCAACTTACTTTATTCGGTATTAAAGAGCTTCCTTACACTTTATTTCCTTCAAGCCATTGGAGGCCTTAGGGGTCCTGGGGGTCTTGGGGGCGTTGGGTGCCTTGGCGATGCGCTCATGTTTGCAAACATTTGTGGAAGACCCACCTGCGCTGGAACGCATGGCGGATCGAACCCTAGAGGCAGCTGGCGTCCCATCTTCAGGCAGGTGCCCAGCCGGGGTGTGAGTCTGTACAGAAAGCAGTAACAACTCATCGGGCACTCCAGTCCTGGTCTGTTTGGACTGCACTGATTTTGTAAGGACAGAAAGTGTTTCATTTTTTAAATAATGGTTTAAGAAATTAGTACTTCAAGTGCAATTTGCCAAGGCAGCAGAGGGTTCTGCTGGGAACGCTGTACATTAGCCACAGTGGTCATGTCTGTGAAAAAGCCATTCTGGCTATTAGGCCTAACATTGTACTTCACAAATGCCTAGGCTTCTACTGTGCAAAAAATATATAAGCACTCTTTGTTGTCTGGGAAGAATACTAAATAAATTCACGAACATTCCGTGATATCCACTTTTTTACGGCGGAGGCAGTTACTCGATATAAATTTTCCGCGAAAGAATTTCTTTCTGAACAGAATAGTTTTGGTCGTCTTGATTCAGCTTAACTGGTACCAATTTCATGAGCGCATTCTCTTTTCGAACTAAAATGTGTTTTAATCGCAGTTATCAAGACGTCCTGTGTGGTGTTCGGCAGAGTCGGATTATTGTTGCTTTCTGGATATTCGTGTTTCTCTGGATTGGCGAAAAATTAAGTTAAGCGGAGCGTCGGTCTGCAACGATATTCACAGAGTGGTCGGATATCGCTATCAGCTGGACAGGCCACCATAAATCATTATTTTCTAACCACTTGCTACAGCTGGCACTCTACCGGGTAAAGGAGCACATACAACGCTACATTCTTTCTTCCTTGGAGTGAAAAGAATTCGTTTAGAATCTACCTGCACGTGACGTCACAAACCCTCCTCTGAGCGCACGGTTGAAACAATTGGGCCCAGTCGCAGGAATAACGGCGATACTCCTAGAACTCTCTTAATGACAATGAATTTCACACCTCTGCTAAGCCGAGGCAATCCGAAATTATCCAATAGTTGATTTAAAAAATAAATCTTGTGATGTCAGAATTCTCAAGCATCGCTTCAAGTGTACAATGACAAGCCTCGATTGATCACGTGAGGTCGCTCCCGGACGAGAGATCAGAATCAAAACAGCTGTAACCAAATTGGGTGCGCTGGAGAAACTCGCGAGTGGCCACATTGTCTTGAAAAGTCTACGAAACTTCTCTGCTTGGTCTTTGGAGCCCCCAATGTTGCGTTTTGAGGCTGGAGCCGCCTTAACCTCACGTTAGGTGAAAAGCAGAGCACGGTATATGTGCTGCGTCGGTTCGTTTGCAGCTTTAGCAGCGCGCTTTCTCTCTCTCTACGTGGACTCGAACAGACCGCGCATTTGGCGCTGTACTGTCAGCAGCCTCTTAAGTAGCTGTCTTTTTCGCGGTCATCACATCTTAGCAATTCTTGTCCAAAAGCGGTTTGTGCGTCCCGCAGGCGCTGTAAACAAAGCTGCGCCTAATACAGAGAAAACAAAGATGCCATCACTTGTCTGGAAGCCGTTGAAATAACGAGCGTTAGCTGTTTGGTATGCTAGAATTGATATGAATAAGATTAAAGAGAGGTAGACCAATGGAAATACAAATTTCATCCATTCGACATATCAGTGAAGTCACCAACCAATCACGAATTCGATATACTAAGCACGTGAACAGTCAATAACAAATTGGGCTGCTATATCAATTTACTAGGGGGGTCGCCATATTGAATTCCTCGGACTTGGAAAATATCACGCTGAAGGGAGGTGGTAACAGACCCCAGGAAATCAAGCAACGGGGTGAGTAAGAGCTAGCGCTTTTAAAAGGCGTCATCTGGGGCCGAATCCACGAAACAGTTTGCTTTGGAACGCGTTCGCTTTCTCTCTCGCCATCTCGCTCCATTGGCAGTGTGTCGTCACCGCTGGCGGTGACATCACTTCACGGAAGCGGGACCATAGATTTTGTTTACGTCACGAGACATGTCAATCAAGTGAAAGCGAACGCGTTCGGTCGCTGTGTGTGGAACTCTGAATGTGGCGTTCGCTTCGGCGCGAGAAGAAACATGCCGGTACCTCCCGTCGGCCCGCTGTTGTTGGCGGTGCTCAGCGAATGTTATCGGTGGCATTGGCGGTTGCGCGTGCATGACAATCCTTTCGACATGCGTGACGATCCATTCCGAAGGCATTTCAGGCTGTCGAAGGGACTTGTACGCCCGCTATGCGAAGAGCTAATACCCCTACCTTGGACCAACGAGGAAAAGTGCGCACTACGGTTCTTCGCTACTGGGGGCTTCCAGGCGACAGTCGGCAGCGAGGCAACTATACGGCTCCCGCAGTCGTCTGTGAGCCGGACGATTTTGGCCGTCTCTCAGGCAATCGTGCGTGTCGGCACGAGAGATTAAAAACACGCCGAAGTTAGCATATATCCCCTTAAAGATACAAGCAACCGAGATGGGACCGCCCAAGAAAGCCGATTGGCTATTTCCTGCCCCCTCGTCCTCCCGTAGTGTTCGTCCCATCCTTCTCTTCCTGATGCTTACGTCAAATTGACGCCACAGCAAAGCGAACGCGTTCCAAAGCTAACACTTTCGTGGATTCGGCCCCTGGTGCCGCGAATTTGAAACGCAACCCCATCTGCAGTAGAGGAGCACTATTGCGTGCAGGTCGAACAAAAGAACAAACAGATCAACCAACGCAAAACGAAGGCGTGTCTATAAATTGAAGGTGAAAAGCCAATAGGTGACGAGAACCCGAAAAAAACACTCAACACTCGCAAAGCACTACAGATTAAAGGCAAGTGTTAACCAGAACTTGAGCGCCCCATGTGAAGCGGGGATGCCTTGCGGATAGGGCGGGTGCGGGTGGATAAACTGCGACCCGCCGCTGGAGTTGCAGCAAAGAAGGCGGCGGAACGGAGCCAGGTGGTAGTAAGAGTAGAGAGGAGCTGAGAATGAAGCCGGTGGATTCCCGTCAGCAGCCCCAGGAACTTGGCAGTAACACAACAACGAAGCCAGGAGACGTCGGCGGCGTCGCTTAATGCAGATGATCCAAGGAGGCTTGTGTTTGTGATTGAAGGGCGGTCTACGGTGACATGGACCCAACGTCCGATAGCTGCCACCTCCACACTTGAAAGGAACGCAGGAGGTTTGCATCGGTGACCAAAGGGAGGTCCATGGCAGCACGCACTAAACTTCCACCGGCTGCCACCTCCACGCCGTAATGACCCAACCTCCGCAGCGCTGTTTCCATTCACACCTCGGTTTTCTGACGCGTCAGCTCTCCGCTGCTCGCGCTCGCCACGTTCTTTGTCGTCATGGAACGTCCACAGGCGCAACGCAGGGCTGGCACGTGCAGCGTTCCGCAGTCGACGCACCACTGTCGACGCACCAGACTCAAATATCCGACGATTTGCATGTGCATCACAAATATGCCCCCCCCCCCCCCCCCTTTGGGAAAACGTTTTTCGCACTGAAACAACTGCCATTTGTGCAAAAAGCACCAATTTTCACCTGGCAAGGTTACAGATGGGACGCCGCCGAAGTCACCAACGGCCTTTTAGACAGCCGCCCATGGACGCACATTGAGACGCGCACAGTAGGAACATGTGGCCAATCATTATACATCGCGCAAAAAGGGAAATAAAACCTTACAATTCATCGGACACAAACTTTACACACATGTGAACAATAAAGGTTAAAAAATACACACTAATTATAATAATAATAATTGGTTTTTGGGGAAAGGAAATGCAGTATCTGTCTCATATATCGTTGGACACCTGAACCGCGCCGTAAGGGAAGGGATAAAGGGGGGAGTGAAAGAAGAAAGGAAGAGATGCCGTAGTGGAGGGCTCCAGAATAATATAGACCACCTGGTGATCTCTAACGTGCACTGAAATCTCACGGCACACGGGCGCCTTAGCCTTTTTCCTCCATAAAAACGCAGCCGCCGCGGTCGGGTTCGAACCCGGGAACTCCGGATCAGTAGCCGAGCGCCCTAACCGCTGAGCCACCGCGGCGGGTAAGTTACACACTGCAAAACTCATAGTCGGGTAAGCCGTTGTTCTTTTAAGTCACGTTCTCTCAATGAGAACGAAAGATGACGCATGCACGGTCTCTTGATGAACGCACGCTCTTCGTATCGTTTAAGCATATTGATGTGGAATAGCTTTTTAGTGCGGCCCAAGTTGATCCGATAATCCACGTCATTCTTTTTTCTAGGAACCACGAATGGGCCTTCCAATTTCATCAAGAGTTTGTTATTGCTACACAGGAAAGAATGAGGGCACAAACACCAACCCTTAAATGCTGCTTCTTGCTGTTCCCCCCATAATATCTCCTCTGAGACTGTTGGAAACGCAACAAATTTTGATGTGCCGCTCTCACAATTTGATGGAGACGTTCTCTTAGGTCGATAACGTAAACATATATGTCGTCTTCGTGTCTTATCAACGCTCTTTCCTTGACCAGAGCTCTCTGAGGGCTGCGAGCGGTCCTCACACATGTCTTCCAAATATCAACTCAGACGGAGAAAACCCCAGACTCGCCTGTGGCAACTCTGTGTATGCGAACAGAATCGAGGCTATATACTGATCCTAAATTTTAGGCTGCTCCTGACTGAGCTTCCGCAGCATCTGCTTGAGTGTGCCGTTAAATTCCTCCACCATCCTATTGCACATTTGATGTTAAGGAGATGTGCTGAGATGTTTCACCGCCAAGAGATCACTGAACTTTCTCTAATTTCGAAATTGAAACATGAGCTCTAGTCACAAACCATATCTCAGAAACCCTATTCGTGAAAATATCTCCACCAAACCATCCGCAATAGTTGCAGCATCTATCTTTGGCAAAACCACGGCGTCGGTATACTACGTGGCAACGTCGACGAGAATGAGACAATATCTATTCCCTCTCACGGATGTGGGCGACAGCATACCGATAATATCGACAGTGATACGATCAAATGGAGTGTCGAAAGAAGCATGGGTCCCAACGGAGGTTTCTTCAGTTCGCCTTTCGGGCACGTCTTTGGCTAGTGTTGCAAGACCTGATATACTTCTTAATATCCCGCACTCCTGGCCTGTAGAATTTTTTCCGAACTCGCAATAAGTAGACTACAGATGTAGTCTTCTTATTGCCCTGATGCCCCGCCAACGGGCTATCATGGGGAAGTCCGGACACCTGCGATCTGCAAGACACTGGAAGTACTACCTGCTGAACCTTTCTACCGGAGGCGAGATGACAGAGGCGATACAGCAAACCTTTTCGACAGATACGAGTGTGAAGTACCATGCTTGCCATGGAACATCTTTCCTAATTTCACCCAACACGCCTTCAATTTCCAATCCTCTCTCTGCTCTTTTTCTAGCATTTTCTTATAAACTGCATGGGACCGACGCTTAAAACAGTACTTTCCCTACTTCGTCCGGAGTCTTCCTTTCCAGCCAGGGCCATTTGTGTGTTCCTCTCTGCTCCTACTACCACCTGCCTCCTTTCCGCCTCTTCCTTCGAGGCAACGCCAGCGACGCGTCGCGGTTCATCCACCAACGTCCGCCCTGTCTGCAAGACACTGCTGATTCACCCGCGACGCTCAAGATCTGCTGCACTCTTTGTTTTAACCCTCAGGGTTGTATGCGTGTTGAGTGTGTCTTTTTCTCTATGTTTTCGTTTTTTTATTGGCTGCTTTCCTTTAAATTATAAACCAGGCTGCATTTTGTTTTGTTTGAATTCTTGGTTGTCTTGTTCGAACCGGCATGCGGTAGCGTTCCTCTTCTGCAGTCTGGAAGCGTGTAAAATTTGCGACAGCTGAACCACTCTCTTTGCCGGTGAAGTACCAATAGCTTTGTTTTTTTACCATGTAGAATCCACCCTCCCTTTTGCACGCTCCATCTCTCGCACCCTTTTCCTTCGTTGTTCGGACGCCGCCGACGAGACCATGTTCTTATGAACTGAGCTGTTGGCTAAATACACTTGAGCAGGGTGTGTTGCTGGGTGAGTTGGTTTGACAGTCTAAACACTGAAGCGCTGGCAGACGACGGACGAAGGGAGGACGACACTTTGTCAGCGCACTGTGTGTCTCGTCCTCCCTTCGTCCGTCATCTGACAGCGCTTCAGTGTTTAGAAGGTTAAATAATGCCGGGCACAAATTTTGGGTAGAATGATGGGCGGTCATTCTTGGACAAGACTGCTTGTAATACTCTGCATTGCGATTAGTTCACGCGCCACAAATTGTTTCCTAATAAAATTTGATTAATCCAGGCAGAGCGTGTAATGTCATGCAGTCATGTATCGTATGGCGACTTATGAAAAGTCTTGTTCCGAAATGCTGCTTCGAGTTTAACACTATTTATCGCGAACTTTTAATTCACGCCAAGAAGGAGGCAATAATTTTCGTGGGCTGCAACAAATAGGCTTCTCACGTGTTGCGTCAAAATTTCAGATTTTGGTAACGCTAGCAGATTACCCATGTAGGTAAATAGCCTCTACCGATAGCAACAAATTGGAGAGACATTCCAAGCTTTTAGGGGACTCAAAGTCTGAACGCTATTAACAAGATTTTTCTCTCAAATCTATTGAGAAAATATGACATAATAACTGCTTTGATTAGTTTCGTGCAGTAAGAGCGTTTTTCGGTGGTGCGGCATCCGCATTGTCAAAGGCATTTCAGTTTATAACGCTGCCATCTGAACCAAGCTATGTGCATCTGCACCAAGCTGCCATCTGCACCAAGCATGCCTACTCGGTAGCAGTAATCGACTGGCACGGGCGAACGCGCAACTCACTCACGCTTTACATCAAGAAGCCAGAGGTAGCTGGACAAGCAGCGATAGCACTAGCTCTCAAAGACTCGAGCTTCACAACTGCCGACAGCGACTCTAGAGCAGCCACACGAGATTTCGCTAAGGGCGGAATAGACAAGACGACGCTACGAATCTTGGGCGGAAGTAACATCACCGATCACTCTATCGTACGGTTCTCCGCACACATGGGTATCTTAGGGGGTGGTCTGCGGAATCTCAATGAGATCGCACACGAGGCGGCGCGAGGACTCATCGACCGCGTCCCTCCGGTTTCCTCCGCTACCCCACATATCGAGTATAGGGATCAGTTATTCGCGTACAACGAGCTCACTAAGCACTTTTATTTAGGCAGACGAGAGTTTCCCCTCCCGGATAAGAAATTAACCCGCAGCCAGTCGGTCACGTTACGCTTGCTCCAAACGAATTCATACCCCAACCCCTGGCGCATGAAGCACATCGACCCAGACCACTACGGACAACATGTGTGTGAAGAGTGCAGTGAACGTGTAGACTTGAACCATATGCTGTGTGCTTGTGCATCGAGTGACGCCTACACCAAGAACAAGGAACATTGGGACAAAGTGTAAAGAGTGCTTCGCTTCACGACTAGCTTCGGGCTGTCCAGGAGGACCGCGCGGCGGCGGAGAGCGTCGGGCTCTCTGTGCCGACGAGGGAGCGGCCCTCTACACCTGGCGCCTAGCCGAGTGTCCTTCAGGACCCCTACTATGGGATATAAAGTTTTACCACCAACCCCACCACCACCAAGCTATGTTAAAAATGGCCTGGCTTAGCATAATAGAATTGTGAAAGGGATTCGGTATCGCCTGCCCGTAAGTCAGGCTAGTCTCTTCGTTGTTTAGCAATCCCCTGGAGGAGCGGGAGTTAGCCTTGGTGGTCGCGGCCGCGCGACGACCGCGCGAGTTGAGCCCCGTTTCTCCACAGCTGGCGTGGCCTCAGACCACGTGCTCGGCTGCAGCACCCCTAGCGGGAGGAGCGGGAGTTAGCCTTGGTGGTCGCGGCCGGCCGGGCGACCGCGCGAGTTTAGCCCCGTCTCTCCTCAGCTGGCGTGACGTCAGACCACGTGCTCGGCTGCAGCGCCCCTAGCGGGAGGAGCGGGAGTTAGCCTTGGTGGTCGCGGCCGCGCCAGGCTGGGCTATGGTTGAGCTAAGTAGTGTCCCTAATATGCTTCGCATAAAAGCATAACGCGAAAGAAACTGTAAAGTGTGTCTTTCGTGCCTTAGCATAAAACTATCATTTGATGAAACAAAATCTGCATTAGTTAAGCAGAGTGGTAAAATTTCCGCCTTACAGGTTTGACACACGCTTTATGACCAACAAATCCTGGACCTCTGTTTCCTGCCCTGCAAAACAAGAGCGAAATCGGCGGGTGTAAAAGTGAAGCCTATTTACAAAAATTATATTTCTGCCGCTAGAATATAACAGAAATTACAGTCAACGCGTGCTCACCTAAGATACGCATTGGAACAACGTTGTTCCTCTAGGTGGCCCTATGGGTACACCTTCAAAGACCGCGAATATGAGTGACTGAAGATGATTACTGAATAACTTTAAAAGTGGGGTGAGCCCGTTGTACGCATTTTTATGCGAAGCTCTGTTCTGTGATTAATCTTAATATGCGAGTCGAAGTTGCTTGCCACCAGTTTTATAGCTATGACTGAAAGCGGTCTCTAAGCCGTTATTTTCTATAGAGGAAACTATTTCTCGTCACATAATTGGGCATTTAGGACAAGCTCACGAGGATACGACACACGTCGCTAGGCTTTCACTTCGTGCTAGTAGCTTCTGGAGCAACCAGAACAAGTATTGATTTTGTGCTTAAGTAAGAGCTTCAGCATTTTCAGGGACTTACAGTTATGATAATTGTCCTCACGAGAAAAAAAAAGAAGCGGAGTGTTGCGAGAGCACATTCTCTCACGCGCCGGGTGTTGTCCAAAGCCTATGGGTCACCCTGCGCGCTTGCGACGAACAAAATCATCCGAGTGATGTGCATTTTTAATGACGGTGAAGCACACGCGGCCGTCATCTGCCCTCGAAACTTGAATTGCAGCGCCATTTCTTTCGGCAGATTAAAAAAAAATTAGGCAGCGTGTCCAGGGTACTATCGCATCAGCAAAAAATCTCTTCCTTAAACTTCAGTGCTGTGTGCGTAGCTTCATCATCTTCTCCCTGTTTTGTGCGCTGTTTCTCTTCAGTACGATTTCATGCCCGCTAGCCCAGCTTACCATTCTCCTAAAACTTTTATAAAGCCGCTGTTTTCGGCGCAAACAAAGGCCACATAATCTTCCCCGTGTGTTGCGGCCATATGGCTTACAAAATTGAATGAACAAAGAAGACTAGGGGAGGTGGATACCTCGTGTAGTTACTGTTGAGAGATACCCAAGTGAAGTCGGTGTAGCGGGCTGTGCTGTCTGTATTTGATGATCTTCACCTAAGTGGACCTCTGGAATAAAGTTCTGCACCGCTACCACATTAACTTTGTGGCAACTGCCTTCTCCTCCTGCTGATCAGCATACGCACTCTGCCATTGGGTATAGGGACCTTAACATAGGCATCATGGCCCTGAGTCAGTGAGATATTTTGCGAGCTCTCGAATCCATCTAAATGCTCGGAGTGTGCGCCCCCCAGAAAGGACCAGTCTTAATTTACCACACTGAGTTTTGCGGTTCTCCACAGCCGAAACCACATAAACGACGGCCATAAGCGACCAAGCCAGTCTTCCCGACGGCAATCAAAGGATCGAACAACGAATACATTGCAACATCAAGTCATGCTGCTCATGGAGCCCTGGGCTTTATTCCATGATAACGACCAGCTGTAGCTATGCGCTTTCGGCCTGCATTTAGTTGGGACATAGCCGCACTAATTGCGAGAAAAGCCATTCTTGAAATTTTGATTGTTTCATGTACACTAACGTCTCGTGGCACGTATCTCCCTGTGCCTACCGGAGGGCACAGTGTTACTCGGGGCCGAATTCTCGCGCTATGCCAGCCATCTGTTGAAAAATGCCATGTTTTTGTCTCAAGCCTTTATGTACACCTGCTTCTTGCTAGAAAGTTATAGACACAACAAATGCTAATGAAGTGAAAAGCTTGTGATACACTCCTTTTGCCGAACTTTCTAGGCCTGTAAAGGCATCATTTCTTTCCGCTCAACAAATATACAAAGGGATTGCGATAATCATGCCCCTAATCGTGGTAGAGTAACTGAAAGAAAATATTTTGTTCCTTCGGGGTTCAGCTCTGCGACACCGCAATACCAAGTCACTTACATTGTTAAGCCCGAAGCAAGGTCGATTCCGCAGTCTCACAATCTCTGACCACTAAGGCAGTTGCAAATGCAGGTTAGCGGGGAGCTGCTTGAGTGCAGTTTTCTTATGGATCATCAACAACGATGTGCCCCACTAGACCGGTGCTTGCTCTTATTACTACAGTTGTCTACGACTCCAAACGCAGCGCATTAGCGTGACAGCTGAAAACACTCCTGCACCTTCTAATGGCTATCGTCTTATATTTCAACGCTTTTATTGAGTATGAACGGCCAGTTTATACCAGGCCTCACAGTGCCTTTTTTCCGCTGAAATTTATTACCCCGTAACCGTCATACGCAACCTTAAAGTTAGCGCAGCTGGAATCACTGTTGCTGCAACATCAGTATTTTAGTTGAGCTCTTGTCTCACTATTCTCTCTTTCTTTATTTTCGTGCTCGCATGAAAAGGTACATTCTTTCTCAGAGCCGCAACTAATTGCTGTCATCATGCATTACTGCATCATTCGAGAAGCCTATGAGAGAATAAGAGGCGTTACTTGTAATAATTTGAAAATACTACATTGATTTACTCGAGTGGTAATGCTTATTTTGCGCGCATACACTTCGTCGCTTCATGTGTTGCGAATTTCTCAATATTTTTTTCTTTGGACTCAATTAGGTTATTGTGCGGTTTTTACTGCAACACTTAAAACTCCTCAGAAAAAAAAAACATTTTCCATGTGAAGGCGTCGCTCCTGGTGAGAAGTGTGCTGAAATACGAGACCTGTTAGATCTATTCGCTCATAAAAAACGAAGTGAAATCTGTAACAGGCGCACAGTTTTGTCCTTATAGTCCTTGATGCTTGCAGTGGGTAAAACGCCTGTTCAAAACTTTTGTTTTTTATGTTTTCTAGAAATAAACCTTCAGTACCAACGACAGAATGACAGCCATCTTAACAGCAGCCGATATCGTCTAAGATTGAAATCGATATATGTTTAGTGAAATGATATTTCAACGCATGGTTAATATGTAAGTTTATCCAGCAATGTTCGAACGCGCATAATTAATAACCCTAAATTTTGCCGCCAAGAATCAATCGCCTATTAAGGAAAGATATATCCGTCCCCTTAGAAAATTTCCGAAGAGCGCCAATGCAAAAGAGCGCAGTGATTATCTGCTAGTTACATATAGCAGCCATTAAACGCATAAAAATGACGCCTGAATTTCAGGAATTTATTTAGGTGTATAAGTAGGTTTCTGAGTGCACGAAATGCCGAAAAAATATTATTGATACTATACTCACTCAACTTGAACGAAAAAAACTAGCAGAAAACGGAGCAAGAGCCAAGCAGAGTTCGTGTGGTCTAAGCCGAATGGTGGAAGCCTCAAAAATTGTGAAAACGTCATAGAAGTTGTACTCATTCTGAGGCACTTAAACTTGAAAAACTGAAAAAATATTCGGCAGCAGACTAGCAGGCTCGAGCGTGGGACAAGCTATAGTGCTGTTAAGCCTACTCAAATTACGGATCAAACCACGCAGCATTCATTACATGCATGATAGGAGGGAAATTGCATTTGAAGTAGGCGCAGAGAATAATGTCGCAGTGACATTCTGCGTGCTTATCAGAATGCAAGCGTTAAGATCTTATTAGCTTAAAGAGACGCTGTTTCGCACACCAGTCATTTTATTATTCAGGATGTATTCCTTATTAGGCGCGGGACGCCTGAGCTTTCCTGTGCAGTCCCGTTTCATGAGGGCAAAGAGTGACTGCCGATAGGAAAATTATGAGTGAAACACGAAGCAAAATAAAAATCGAGTCCAGTCCAGGTTCATCTCCCTTAGGAGCAGCATGTAAGAGAGAGAGAGCAAATAGAGATCCTGACCAGGCCCAGTTGGTGAATGCGAGTTCGGCGCGCCGCATGGTACTGCAATAGATCCGTTTTGCACCGCTGTGGCAGGTGTGGCGCTGGCTATCGGTCAAGGAGAAAAAAGAAATTTGTGCCAGAAGGTGACAAATGCAAGGTTTCTGGTAAAACTGCAGAAACAACTGAACTTATTGCACGAGCATATACTGGTATTCATTCGGATGTAAACTCAGGAAGCCAATCTCCCTGAGGCCCTAGGGCTGAGAGGTATCAATGATTAGAAGTACCAGATTAAGAACGGTATTTAAAGAAAATAGCGAACTTCAGAAAAGATTATTTCAATATCCATCCGTCTATCCTCCCACCAACCCATCCATCCATCCATCCATCCATCCATCCATTAATCCATCCATCCATCCATCCATCCATCCATCCATCCATCCATCCATCCAACCAACCAACCAAGCAACCGACCGACCGACCGACCGACCGACCGACCGACCGACCGACCGACCGACCGACCGACCGACCGACCGACCGACCGACCGACCGACCGACCGACCGACCGACCGACCGACCGACCGACCGACCGACCGACCGACCGACCGACCGACCGACCGACCGACCGACCGACCGACCGACCGACCGACCGACCGACCGACCGACCGACCGACCGACCGACCGACCGACCGACCGACCGACCGACCGACCGACCGACCGACCGACCAACCAACCAACCAACCAACCAACCATCCCTCCAACGTGTTTAAAAACTCGTTTTTTCCACGGACAGTACGTGAGTGGAATGCGCTCACCTCGAGTACAGTGGAATGCCCGACGGTCCAGTCATTCTGCGGCATGCTTAACAGTATTGAAGCAAAATAGAATTACCATCGTGTCGTTGTGCGCAATGCCTTGAGTGCTTCATATGCATGATTGTTTTCATTGTTTGTACATTTCGTTTCTTCCTCAAGTGACTGAGCATGCGTGGTTGTGTCATGCTGCTGTGTACACGCCTTGTTGTTTTTGTCGCGCTTTACTTTTCGTTACTATTATTATTGCTGGATTTCGTCTCTTCTTCTCACTTAAATTCTTGCGATGTTTTTCTCTGTGTTCGTTTTCTTGATGTATTATTGATATGCCCACTCCTGCCTAAGGCCTCAAACTGAGGCCGGCAGTATCCTGTAAATAAAATAAAATAAAAATAAAATAAATCCATCCATCCATCCAACCGACCGACCGACCGACCGACCGACCGACCGACCGACCCACCAACCAACCAACCAACCAACCAACCAACCATCCATCCATCCATCCATCCATCCACCCACCCGTCCGTCCGTCCGTCCGTCCGTCCGACCACCCACCCACCCACCCACCCACCCACCCACCCGCCCATCCATCCATCCATCCATCCATCCATCCATCCATCCATCCATCCATCCATTCATCCATCCATCCATCCATCCATCCATCCATGGCCATCTGTCACAGGATCAATCAACTGCTCAGTGCCACAATGCCTGGCAGCCGGCATAGTAATCGCCTGCGCCTACGGTGTTGTACCTAGCCTCATCCCTGTTCCCAGAATCACCGTGTGACCTCACCATCCCGGGCACCGCTCTTGGGCGAGGAACGGGAGCACAGACCGCTACCTGTTACGAGCGGTTAAAGCAAGGAGCCTTTCTTCCTTTTCTACTTGACTGACAACACAAACGGCACTCATTTCCTGACTGATAGATCTCTATTCGCAGCTTCGGTCATCCTCTTGAAGGTCGTGCCTTAGCGATCTTTCAAATGAGAAGATCCTGACGCATGGGCTCTACTACCACTCCGACAACCCTTACACGTCTCGAGAAGCTCGTCAGCTTGCGTGTGTGTCGAATACACCACACAGATCGAGACTTCAGCAGAATCGCCAGCATTCCTGCTGATGCTCTCAGCCGTGTGGGTGCCGTCATGGTGCAATGCCAGATTCCCGTTCATGATCTTCCGACCTCCCAGCTCGCCGTTTCTTAGTTAACGCGTTTGCGGGCGTCAACCATATGCCTGCAACTCCAAGAAGTCCACATGCACGACATCGCTTTCACATGCGATTTCTGCATGGATCTCCTCACAAAATTTGTCCCTGACTCTGTCCGTAAGCAGATTACTGATTCAGAGTACCCGGCCTCGAACCCGACCACGACGGGCGCGTTTCGACGGACGCGAAACCCAAAGGTGCCCGTGCGCTCTGCAATGTCATTGCACGTTTAAGATCCCCAGGTGGTCGAAATTATTCCGGAACCTCTCCACTACGGCACCTTTTTCTTCCTTTCTTCTTTCAGTTCCTCCTTTATGCTTTCTTTTACGGCGCGGTTTGGGTGTCCGCCGAGATGTGAGATAGATACTGTGCCATTTAGTTTCCTCAAAAACTAATTTATACGTAAGCAGATCATTGACACCCTGCTCGACTTGACCCATATGGAATCCGCGTGACGCAAAAGCTCATGGCGTCTCGCTACGTGTGGCCGCGCATGAAAGCCAATCTTCGTGATTGGGAGCACGCATGTTTCTTGCCAACGAGCGAAAATCCACGCGAGCTCATCCCGCAAGCCACTTCTTTCATCCAACGCCCACTTTGATACAGTACACATCGACATATTCGGACCACTTACACCTTGCCAAGGCCACCGCTACGTACGTACCTGCGTTCACAAGTCCTACTGTTGGCTAGAAGCAACACCACGCCCCGATATTGCTGCTTCTATCGTCGGATCTGCTTTGATTTCAATCTTGATGCCTAGTTTTGGATGTCCGTCTGCAATCATCACGGACAGCGGTCCACAATTCGAGTCGTCTCTCTTCTCTGAGCCTCTCTCACCTTCTCCGGACGACTCTTCTGCGGACCACTGCGACCCATGCACAGACGAAAGTCCTCAAGACTGCACTCACCTCCAATGCCAAACCAACGGAGTGGGTTCAGTGCCTGCCGTTCACTTTATTAGGCATAAAATACGCTATCTAGAAAGACCTCTCCATTTTAAAGTCAGCTCGTTTATAGCACCTCACTTCCCCGCCCATCTGTCTTCCTTGTATAGGTAGAACTAAATTTTCCGCGCGGCATAAATGGTGCTGCCCCTAAGTAACGTTAAGAAGCGTTGCAAAAAGCCAGAATTACGATTATATGTAAAAAGTCTCATAAACTAAGAGCAAAAATGATTTCTGTTAACACCAAGTGGAAATTCGAGTCATTAGTTGAGGACAGGCTTCCAATTCATAGAAAACGAGAGCACACCAGCGAGTTTCCTGGGCATGTCCACAGTAGGTGGTGCATAGTGCTGTCTGAAACGGGCGCTTCACAGTGAGGACATTTGTCCTCGACTGGGACCATCTCAATACTGCGCTGGTGCTGTACAAGAGGCCCTGAAAAACAGACCCGCAGGCGCCTCAGAGAGGCCTACTCCATTCGAAGGGGTACACAGGCAAAAGAGAGAACGTCTACGCTGCCTGAGCGAGGCTGAAGATGTTGAACGCGTCAGAAGTGGATATACTGAAAAAGAGGCAGGGACAATTTGTGGCCCGTCTTTAGCACGAAAAAGCACGTCAGCTGCGATGTTATGGACGTCTGTGTTAGCTTGAAACCAATGAATAAGATAGGCACCGGGTAGGATTGACAAGCAGCGTGGTCTCGGCTACCAAAAGGGTACCACGGACTTTCTTTAGGCGCTTCAGACTCTTATGAATCAGTAAATGTGTGCACCTGGACATAAAGAGGATCAGCAGGTAAGGCTGCTATGGCATTTAAAAGCGCTCGCAGTTCGAAGGCAGGAGAAGATGAAGTGTAAATACAGTAGGTTTGGTGGCTGCTGAGGTTAGGGTGTGTTTGGCTTATAAAAGCAGTTGGTTCTCCTTATGGGGTTATGGCGGCATCTGTGTAAAGAATACATTCTCAAGTTTTGTAAAACTTGCTGGTGGTGGTGAGGAGAACTTGACTCATGGCGAGCAGGCTTCTTTGAAGAATGTGACAGTAGTTCCATGGACGTTGTAGAGGCTATAACGTGGGACGAAGGAAAACTTTTTGTCCTATGTTGGTTTATCGCCAGCTCAATAATTCCGCCAGTGTACTTAGCTATACACACTCCTGCAGCCGACAGATAGCAGTTGGACAAGCTGTCAGGCTAATTGGTGCTTATCTGTTTTGGTTGAGAGTGCTTAGATTCGCGGACAGGGGACAGAAACAAAAAAGACGACGGTACAGGCGCTGAAATTCACCTTTATTCCAGAACCACCGAACAACTGCACATGTACCCAAAACACAGGTAGTGGCGAAACAACAAAAACTAGAAACAAAAACCAAATGTTGCAACAGGAAAATATAAAGCCAGAACAAGGTGAGAAAAAATTTTTATAAGCAAGTCATTTTTAAAAATCGCCAACACGTGAAACGTGAAACAGTGAAATGGTTTGAGGAACAGAACTTTTAAGAACCAGTCCGATAAGGTGGAACTGAAACCATACACACAAACACAGACCCAACGTAGTGAAAAAGAACGGCGTAATGGCAAGAAAAAGCACGCATTAGAAAAAAAATGGTTATCGGCTAAGCAAACAGAAATTGAGCAACAAAGTTGATGCCAACAAATAACACAGCTGAATGTGGCCAATGAAGTGCGCTAAATAATTAAAAGGATAAAAGGGAAAAACGCGCATGAGCAACGAAGGTGAAGCCAACAATTAACAGGGCTAAAGGTAAAGATGAGGTAGAGTAAATCCGAAAGACAGATAAAGTATTAACAAATGAAATTCAACAACAAGTATGAAGGCTAAATGCAAAAAAGAAACTTCAGTTTGCTTCCTTAAAGCCCCTTTTAAGGAGTGGGGCTACGGATATAACATCAGGTTTTAATGTAACGTCAGCTGCGTCATCTCTTGGTGGAATCTTGATGGACAGGTAATGGCTACGGCTTGGTGGGGAAGCCCGTTCCATTCAGATGGTGCTCGGGCAAAAAACGAGGCCGAGAATGCAGTAGCATGGGAGCGTGGATTGACAACTTGAAGCGGATGACCAGCGCGCTAAGATATGTGTATGCGGCGTACGATTTAGGGTGCTTCGTTCAATGAATGCTGAAGAATTTGTGAAAAAGGCAGAGGCCAGCAATGCGCCGGCAATGGGAAAGAAGTGACGAGTTAATTTCATCTTTCAAAGACGATACACTGATGTCGTATAAGTATGGGGAATGATTGAGTCTAACAGCGCGATTTTGAACTCGCTCGAGGTTAGCCTTCAGATAGTTTTGATGGCGATCACAGATGGCTGATGCATATTCAAGTTTAGCTGTTATCAGTGACTTATATGCTAGTAATTCAAGTCTTTTGGTACTTGGCGTAAGTGGCGTTTGAGAAAACATATTTATTTGTTGGGCGAAGAAATGATGTTGACAATGTGCGCATTCCAGGATAGGTTAGTTGATATTGTGATGCCTAGGTACTTAAATGTTAGCAGAGATTCTATCGGTAGGTTGTCTATTGTGTAATTAGAAAGAAAAGGTCTAAGACTTCGGGTGAATGACATGAGCGTACCTTTGTTAGTGTTAAGAGTCAATAATCATTGATCTCACCATTCTTGTACACTGTTAAGGGCAGTTATGAAGAGCGCTTTGGTGTGGGATGTTACTTACTCTACGATAAATGACGCAGTCGTCATTGTGTCAGTGTGGAACACCTGAGGTTACGGGTAGGGGGCTACGACTGGCTATTTATGAGCACAGATTCTGTACTATTAGCAAGAAACAGTTCTAACGAGCTTAAGGCATGAGGTTGTAAATTTAGGAAGAAAAGTTTTACTACCAAGCGTCCGTGGGATACTTTATCGAATGTTTTAGCGTAATCTGAAAATACACCATGAACCGGATGTTACAGTCAAGATTTGCATGCAAGTCGTGTAGAAAAAGTGCCAACTGTGTTTCATAGGAAAATACTTCTCTAAATCTATGTTGTGAATGGTTAAAGAAGTTGCTAGTATCTAAGCAGATCATGATTTGTGAGTATATGACATGCTCCATGATTTTCCATGGCACGCTAGTTATTGACATGGGACGATAATTCAAAGAGGAATTTTTATTTCCTGATTTGTAGATGGGAACGATCTTTCCCATCTTCCAATCGTGAGGCAAAATACCTGCAGACAATGACTGCAAAAATATGAGGCACAAAACTTTTGCAGAGGTATGCTTGATATTATTCGACACTTTCGAGTTGATTTCGTCGATGCCGGTTGATGATGATAGTTTATTTTTTTTAATTGGGAAACGATACCATCAAACAAGAATGTTATGGCCAGCATGTTATTCATTGTGTTTCTGGGAAGGGTAGATGCAGAAATTATGCCGCTATCCTCAGTAAATACAGATGAAAATGCGTGATTGAACATGGTGGCACTGTCAGCATCTGCGATTGCTTTATCACATTCGTTAGTGAGAATAACTTCACAGGGCTTTTGGGGGTGTATTATTTTCCAAAACTTTTCTAGGCTGTGACGAAGGATGTTAGGCAAATCATTTCGGAAAAAAAGAGTGCTTTGCGTCGCGGATGGCTGCTAGATGAGCTTTTTCCGCTGCGTAGTATTAATTCCATTCTGAAGGGCTCAGACTATGCTGGGATGCGCGGAAGTCTTTTTTCTAATTTTCTATTTCGTGTTATGGACCTTGTGAACAATGGTTTGTGGCACCTTTCACGAAAAGTTGTTTTCAGAATGAATTTGTTTGTTAGACAGTGTACCATAGTCTGAAAGATAGGTCAGTTGTCTTCAGGAGATCTGTACCGAACATATGCTTCAAAGGGTAGAAGAAAGGCAGAAAGGGGAAGATAGCGCAAGAAGCAAGGCATGTAACACATTTGTAAAACCAGAGCTAGGTCAAACTTATCCAGAAAGATCTATCAACCCATCAAAGGGGGGCAATGCGCCGCCCATGGCACAGATATCTTTCTGGCATAAAGCCATGCCTTGATAGGCAGCGTCAATGCGTCCGGTGTAAATAAGTCGGTTTTTGCAGCAGAATAATGTACATTCACTTAACAAGTTTTAAAACACTGGTGTCGATGAACTCTACAAAAGGTAGCCGATACAATGGTACAAGAAACAAAGACAGCCTAAGTGCGTGAGTCATCTTTCTTCCAGAGAGGCTACACAGGCGATGAAAAGAAAAGCCCACAGTGAGGAAATTGAAGGTGTCAGCAAATTCCTTAAGGAATCCCGATAAACGCCCCTCATGAGTGTGTACAGTAGGTGCGAATAGGGAAGACAAATTAGCACTAAGACGCCTAATAAGCACAGCTACTAATGAAAGGTGGTTTGCTCATTTAAAAAAGAAAAAAATTCGAATCAAGCGGACGCGCGAATAAATGACTTAGGCCTATTCCCTCAGACTCTAGAGAAAGAAAAAGGTTGTCACAACGCATGGAAACAAAAAGGTTGTCACAACGCATGGGCTTCCATTGGGAGCGTAATACGAAGACAGCAAATATTCTATGCATCTGCACTTCCTCGCACAGTGGGGAACCTGCAGGACATAAGCTAGTTTTGCAAATAAAAAAAATGTTTCAGAGTTTGAGCCCAGGCAAACACTGACAGTTTCCTACCCATCGAAGCCTAGGATTATCGCGTCATGGATATTACCTGCGAATCCCAATAGACTCATGTACTGCGAATATGGTGCAGAGAAAACGCTTAGGTACTGAAGGGCGCTGCAGTCAATGCTTATGAAACCGAAATGACTTGACCTCGCACCCCAGTGACCAAACCAAAACACCTTGGATTTATCTAAATTAAGAGCCACACCTGATACCCCCAAAACTGTTCAGTCAAATGTAATGCCTCAGGTACACTTTGTTTGCCAGAGCAAAAGAGGGTGACATCATCAGCATAGGCTGTATGCGAAACCTCCATATTGAATTTACAATATTTCTTTAGGGACAGCAGTCTGCCTTTCATCAGCCGGGGCCCGACGAGATGGTTGCTTATCCATAAATCTACGGGACCTAGACCTCATCGAGCCCCTTGTATCTTTTTGTTTCAATCTGTTGAAGCTCTGCTCTTACGATAGGAATATCTTCTACATAGGCCCCTGGGCTAATCCTGTCTATCTGATGCAGTTCAATTAACGCTGACTTGAGCTCACGAAGATGATGTCTCTTCAAAAACGCTATCCTTGCTGAGTCTTCAATAGCCAAGTTTTTTTTCTTGTTTAAATAAATCTCATTTTTACAAAACTGAGACATCATCGCGTGATCATGTGTCCTTCAAACAAGTAGATGTAGCACATTGGAGAATTTCATATGAAAGGAGACTTATGCAACTTCCACAGCTCCATTCGAAGATGCAGTATGCACCGACTGCACCTCCCTATCTGAAGCGACATTATGCAGTGATCACTGAAAAATATGGGCCGCACACCGTAACCAAAAACGCGGCCCAACATGTCTGCTGAAACGTAAGCCTTGTCAAGCCGAGCACTAGAGCAGCACTTAAAATGAATAAAAAGAATATCATTACCCTTATCTTGTCCAGCATCCACAAGGTCGTACTCGCATGCTAGATCAGTAAGTAAAGCAGCTATAGTGGCATAACGCTTACTTAACACTGCTCAGTCTTCATGCCTACAACCACAATGGAAACCATCCAACAGTATAATTTTACGATTCGTGAACAAATGGACAACTAATGACAGAAAAAATAGCCTTCTATCATGCAGCTGTACAGGGGCACAAACACAAAGAATTCACCACTGTACGCTTTAAATTGCAATGTCATAGAAGATAAGTCGCCTGTCATCACCTATGCAATAAGACAAAGCAGTAATCTCCAGTGTGTTGGCCAGGAATAACATGCACCCCCCTGATTAGCCACTCCAATGACTAACGATAACATTGAATTCTGGCAAAAAAGGCTTCAGAGCAGCTTTAGTCTCCTCATCAGAGGTCAGCTTGGTTTCCTGGATGGCGGTCAAACTCACTTACCATTTCTTTAAAAGATGCCGTAACTGATGTTGCCTTCGACGGTTACACAAACCGCCATTGTTAAGGGTATCGACCTGCAATGCTGCTACGCTCGCCAATTTTTTCCTTGTCTTATTTAACGCTGAGCGTGAGCGACATTTTACAGTTCGCTATTTCCATGTGCTCCATTTGGGACAGCGTCACTTCTCAAGCTCGACAGTGTGTACAGTTCGAAAAGGCTCTAAAGCTTCCACAATCCTCTGGACAAAATTACCGGTAGGAAGTTTAGGGAGGAGAACTATGTACGAGTCCGTGCTAACTTCAGGTGTCAGAAGATCTCGGCCAACGGCCTATGCGCTGTTTCCAGCTAGAAAAAAAATTGTTGTTGTCGTTAACCTCATACAACGACCCATGCGCACACAGGTGGACCGGACAAAATTTTGGGTGTACAAATATTTTTGCAGATGAGTTTTCACGGACGAAAATGAAATGAATGCTGGGGGAGATAGAGTAAACAAAGAGAAGGAACACCCCAAGAAAGCCGTTCAGAACAGCTTTCTCTTCCTCTTCCAACAGACTACGAAGGGTCGCTGCTTCCAAATGAATAAAATTGGACCTAGTGAATGCGCTGTGGTGTTTGTGTTCGTGAAGTGTCTGTAATGAGGCGTATACGAGTAATTATGAGTATGCAAATTTCGGAACGAGATCCGATAACAATCGCGTTCTACTCCATAAAGCATATCAATTGTCTGCCATGAGCTGTAATGAGTGGGGCAAATCAGCGTCATCTACATTGCAAAGAAGAAAGTCAATGCGAATAGCTTGCGCAGAGGTGCGATAGGTATTGTGATGATTGTGTCGACTGATGAAAATTGGTTGTTGGAGAAAGGAAATAGCGCAGGATCTCTCTCATAACTCGGCGGACACTAGAACCGCACCGTAAATGAAGAAATAAAGGAGGGGGTGAGAGAAAAAAGGAGCAAAGAGGTGCGGTAGTGGAGCGCTTCGGATTAATTTCGACCCCCTGGGGATCTTCAACTTACACTGACATCGCAGAGCACACGGGCGCTTTTTGCTTTTCCCCTTCATCGAAGCGCGGCCGCCGCGGTCGGGTTGAAAATTAGTTTTAAACCGAAAGCTTGTTGGAGCAATAATTTGGAGCAATACGCAATGCAAACTTTAGGTCTCATAAGAAGAATCGCGTTTAATGGTAGGGAATTCAAAGAGAGGAACCGGCTGCGGCTAATACAGGCGTACGTAATTAGTAGAATTAGTTACGCTACGCCTTACTTATATGTAACAACCGTAGAGAGGCAGAAAATAGGTGCCCTCATTTGGAAATGTGTTCAAAGAGCACTAGGCTTACCCATAGGTACCTCGAAGAGCGATTTCTTGGGTTAGGGGTACAAACACATGGATAGAACTACTGGAAGCGGTGCGCGCCTCTCAAATTGAAAGACTGAGCACAGTGGAAACAGGCAGGGTAATTCTAGCAAAAGTCGCAATACGTCTCGGAAAAAGGATCAAAATGAAAGTTGAAATCGACACAGAACAAAGGAACGCCTTGGTAGTCCCCCCTTCCCGAAAAACATGCACCTGGAGTTCAAAGTAGAACACTGGGCTAAAAGAGCCGAGTTCCAGTCAGGAAGGAGATGAGCTACAGAGAGTGCAAGATACTAAGAAGACTACAGGCGGAAGACCACTCCTCCCCAAAATAGAGGGCATGGTCCAAACCCAAAAGCACGGAAGAAAACGCACTAAGCCAAGAAAAAAATGCACTTTTTGTGAAGGAGTGCCCGACATGCAGCACATCATCAGAAAATGCGAAGGAGCTGCAGAAAAAAGGAAGCATGAAGATTATAGAGTATGGAATGAAGTATTAAAAAGCTCAGATTGCAGGGTGCGAAAGGAACTGACCCCACTGGCAGCTGCAGCACCACATAAATTTAAGTGCTAGTTTAGCCCCCTACTAAATTAGCCCGCTACTGCTCTCTCGGAGGCCCGCGTGCCGTGCCGGAGAGGGCAGATAGGGGGGGGGGGGGGGGGGGCGGTTTACACAATAATTTATTCTGAACTGAACTGGTCTGAACTGAGAGCCGAGGCTGTAGAGCTGACGTTCGATAATACCGGAGAGCAGGTGTACCGTATGTTGGTGCGGCGGGTGGCTGGACGGGAGCGGCAGTAGCTGTGGTCGTCAACGGCCAAGGGGCTCCAGTCTCCGCGGCAGTCATCCGGGGGCGCAACATACAGACTGCGGAAAAAGTTGCTATAGCACTCGCCTGTATATGAGCAAAAGCAAAATTCGTAGTAAGCAACACCAAAACTGCCATCAAAAATATGGAAGAGACAGAATCTCACCGGAAGCGTTCAAGACCCTTAACCAACAACTTTTATTTCAGGTCATGAGGAAGGAGGCAATAATCTTCGTGAGCTGCAACAAATAGGCGTCTCATGTGTTGCGTCAAAATTGCAGATTTTCGTTACGCTAGCAGATGACCCATGTAGATAAATAGCCTCTACCGATAGCAACAAATTGGAGAGACATTCCAAGCTTTTGTAGGACTCAAAGTCAGAACGCTATTAACAGGATTTTTCTCTCAGATCTACACAGAAAATTTGATATAATAACTGATTTGATTAGTTTCGTGCAGTAAAAGCGTTTTCCGATGCTACGGCATCCGCATTGTCAAAAGCATTGCACTTTATAACGCTGCCATCTGCACCAAGCTACGTCAAAAAGCATAACGCGAAAGAAAATGTAAAGTGTGTCTTTTGTGCCTTAGCATAAAACAATCATTTGATGAAACAAAATCTGCATTAGTTAAGCAGAGTAGTAAAATTGCCGCCTTACAGGTTTGACACACGCTTCATGACCAACATACCCTGGACCTCCGTTTCCTGCCCTGCAAAACAAGAGCAAAATCGGTTGGCGTAAAAGTGAAGCATATTTATGAAATTTATATTTCTGCCGCTAGAATATAAAAGAAAAAACAGTCAACGCATGCCCACCTAAGATGCGCATTGGAACAACGTTGTTCCTCTTGGTGGCCCTATAGTCACACCTTCAAACACCGCGAATATGAGTGACTAAATGATGATTACTGAATAACTTGAAATGTGGATGAGCGCGGAGTGAGCATTTGTATGCGATGCTCTGTTCTCTGATTTATTTTAATATGAGAATCGGAGTTGCTTCCCACCAGTTTTATAGCTATGACTAAAAGTGGTCACTAAGCCATTTTTTTCTATAGAGGAAACTACTACTGATTACATAATTGGGCGTTTAGGACCATCTCACGAGGATACGACACACGTCGCTAGGCTTTAAATTCGTGCTAGTAGCCTCTGGAGCAAATAGAACAAGTATTGATTTTGTGCTTAAGAACTTGAACATTTTCAGAGACTTACACGCATGATAATTGTCCTCACGAGATAAACACGAGCGGAGTGCTGCTAGAGCACATTCACTCACGCGAGGGTCTTGTCGAGAGCCTTGGAGTCACCCTGTGCGCTTGCGACGAACAAAATCAACCGGGTGATGTGCGTTTTTAATGACGGTAAAGCACACGCGGCCATCATGTGCCCTCGAAACTTGACTTGTAGCGCCATTTCTTGCGGCAGATTAAAAAAATTAGGCAGCGTGTCCAGGTTACCATCACATCAGCAAAAAATATCTTCCTTAAACTTCAGTGCTGTGTGTGTAGCTTCATCATCTTCTCCCCGTTTTGTGCGGTTTTTCTTCAGTACGAATTTATACCCGCTAGCCCAGCTTACCATTCTCCTAAAATTTTTAAAGCCGGTAGTGATCATAAGCGTATTAGTCTAGAGTTTGGAGCCCTGCTCAAAAGAGAAATGAAGGGGAGTCAAACAGAGTGCGAAAAATTAAATGAAGAACAAATACCGCAAATAGCGGCGTGCACAGAGGAAGCAATAGAGACACATCCCATGGAAAAGTGGGGTTATAATAAGTTAGAACTCTTCATTAGCACAAAAATAAAACAAGTAATAGTAGTAAACTGCTGGAGAGGAAAGAGGAAGCCACGAAGATGGTGGAATAAGGAAATTAGGGAGGTTATCGAACAACGACGGTTGGCATCACGGGAACACAGAGAAGCAAAGAGGGCGCAGTTATCTGAAGAGGAAATAGGCCGAAAATGGGAATCTTACCGACAAAAGAAACAGCAAGTGCAGGTCCTCCTCCAGGCTAAAATAAAGCAGTCCTCTGATGGCTGGCTGGCTGAAGTTCGCGATGCAACTAAAAGGGGGCCAAGAAAATTCCGGAACCATATAAGCTGTCTGGGCAAAGCTAATCACAGAAAGCAGGAACAGATTAACGATGCCGAAGGAAAATGTTTAGACGGAGATGACGCTGTGAACTACATTTCATCAGTTATAGCTGAGTCGTTTAAGAAAAACGATAGAGTAATCACCTCAAATGAGGGAGCAACACAGGAACGCACAATAGAAAACAGCGTGGAACTGACGAATCATAACTGGAAAAAGGCGGAAGCCAATATTCCAAGATGTACGTCAGCAGGGATCGACGAAATTCCAATCAAGCTAATTAATGAACTTGGCCAAGAGGCAAGGAAACGCTGATAAAAGTATTGAAGGCAGTCATAACGAATCAGCAAATTCCGCACAGCTCGAAACAGAATAAAATGAATTTGATTTATAAAAAAAAGTCAATAAGACGAACATAAAATCATTCCGACCGATTACGATAACATCAGTTACATACAAGCTGGCGATGCAGGCGGTGAAAAAAAACATGCAGTCATGCGTAGAAAGTAATAGAATACTCGGAGAACTTCAGAACGGGTTCAGAAGTGGTAGGCGCTTAGATGATTGCCTGTTCGTGCTTACCCAGTGCATAGAAATAGCTAAGGCGGAAAAGAGACCTCTGTATTTAGCCTTCTTGGACATAAGCGGTGCATACGACAACGTGAACAGGGAACTCCTGTGGAACATATTAAAAGGTGGTGTCAGCCATGAGGTAATTAATTTTCTGGAGGAAATATATCGAGAAAATGAAGTTGAAATAACATGGGAAGGAATTAAGAGTACAACTGTCCAGATAAACAAAGGATTAAGGCAAGGTTGTCTTCTATCACCGCTACGGTTCATGCTTTATATGATAAGTATGGACAGAAGGCTACAAGGAAGCAATCTAGGTTATGATCTGTCATACACATTAGGTGGAAAGGTTGTTTAGCAACGACTACTGGGTTTAATGTATGCAGACGATATTGTACTGTTAGCAGATAGCCAGGAAGACTTGCAAACTTTGATGAATTGCGGTGGAGACGAAGGAGACAGTCTAGGTTTCAGTTTTAGCGCAACTAAGTCAGGTGTGATGGTTTTCAACAGCACAACTGATCAGGAGCTTACAATACAAGGTCTTGAAATACCCCGAGTGGCCGAATACAAATATCTCTAGGTATGGGTAAACAACGGGCATATGTACACGGAAAAGCACGAACAGTCTATCACAGCAAAAGGGCGAAGAGATGCCGGGATAATGAAACATAGGGCATTGTGGGGGTACAACAGGTATGAAGTCCTCAAAGGTTTTTGGAAAGGAATAATGGTGCCGAGGCTTACTTTCGTTAATGCGGTTCTATGCTTATGGGCTGAAGTTCAGTCACGATTAGAAGTAAATCAGATAACTGTCGGAAGATTAGCACTAGGTGCCCACGGGAAAACCACAAACGAGGCAGTACAGGGGGATATGGGCTGGGCAACGTTCGAAGCACAAGAAGCTTAGAGTAAAGTACTATACAAAGAACGCCTGAGGAAATTGGATGATAACCGGTGGGCACCTAAGGTATTTAAATACCTGTACAGAAAGAGTGTTGACACACAGTGGCGGAAACGAACTAGAAAGCTGGCCAGCAAGTTTGCCAGACACGAGTAAGGAGAAAGAAAGAGCATTAAACGACAGGTTAAAAACGTCGAAGGTAAAAATTGGATAGATTCAATGGAAAAGAAGCTTAGTGTAGAACTATATCGGTGCTGGAAAAGACAGATCAGGAAGGAACTGCGGAGAAAGTTGCTATAGCACTCGCCTGTATATGAGCAAAAGCAAAATTCGTAGTAAGCAACAGCAAAACTGCCATCAAAAATATGGAAGCGACAGAATCTCACCGAAAGCGGCCAAGACCCTCAGCCAACTACCGCTGAATAGGAAAATTTATTTATTTTGAAAACCTGCACATGCTACCGTCACTGGTAACGAGGCGGCTTCTCGAGCTAGCTCGGGTTCTCTATTTCCGGGTAGCCGCAGAGCCCACCGAGCACAGGGAGAAAGAGGAGCGCCTGCAAAATTACGGCGAATTGTTGAAAATTACTAATTGGGGCGTAGGCTGCTACCCCCATCATACCCTAAATTAAACAATAGAGAAACTGTCCGGAAGAATCGGCTTACAAACCAACACATTTATGAACCCGGTATGGACTTACCATGTGTACCTAGAGCTGAGGTGGCATGATCCGCGCACATACTGTGGGGCGGGATGGGCCCTCGACCACTTAATTTAGGCGTGGCGAAAATCTCCCGAGGCGGGCTAAATATTGATAGTAGAGAAGCCTGGGAGACCCGCTAAGAACCCAAAGTCTGAGCTCCAGCGCACCAGCATTCATCTGGCGGAAGAGGCCTCTACTAGCCTCTAGCAGTCAACGACTGCAGGCCAGCCTCTGACCGCCGACGCGCAGCTTACCGTCTCCCAGGCCTGCGTGCCGTGGGCGGGGAGAAACTTCTTTTCTGATGAAAATAAAAGTTCTTAAATTGATTACTGAACTAGCAGGACCAAGCAAAACTGCGAAAAAACAGCCGGAGCATGACGTCACAATCACATCACGTTTCTCTCTCTCTCCTTTCTTTATGGTGTGGTTCGGGTGTCAACCGAGATATGTGAGACAGTTACAGCGCCTTTTCCTTTCTTCAAAACCAATTTTGGACTCTGTCGCTTTCACATTCAGCAACCTTCAGCCACTCCAGGGCTGCGCCGAAACCCAAAGAGTGATTGAGGTGTCCACTGACGAAGGAAGCCAGTTTCGCTCGTTTCTTTTCATTTCATTACATTTGCTCACAAATGTTGTTGTTAATAAAGGAAGAACGGAAAAGAAATTGCGCGTGCCTGGCCACATGATCAGTGGTGGTAGGGAAAACATATATTGCCAAGCAATACAAAGGGGGACAAACGCCCTAACATTGCACGTGGCAACCTTTAGTGGGCTACCCTTACAGGGCAAAGGACCGCCCTTGGAGAGCTATCCGCTTGAGGGGGTCGGTAATTATCCGGCGCTGGCTAGCAGTAGCGGAGCTAGCAAGGAGAGCCTCGCAGTCTGACTACGCCGTGGTTGGGGATGGAGGGTGTGGGAAGGTAGGACATGTAAGGAGGACGTAAAGAATGTCTCCCGGTTTCCCGCAGAGCTCACATGAGGGAGAGGAATTGATCGGGGTAGCGAGCATGAAGGAGAATAGGGTTGGCAGCAGTACGGGTCTGGAGGCGGTACCAGTGTGATTAAAGGGTTAAGGTAAGGGAGGAATACAGAGGTGCATAAATGCGCCGGGTATCTCGGTAGTGGGTAAGGATATCTCAGAAGGTAAGCAGACGCTCCTGGGACAGCGTAAGGGGTCGAAGTGAGACCTTGTCTATAGGACCTCCTCGTTACGCGGGTGGCCTGCGTGTGCAGGGGTCCAGATAAGGGTTACGGGGTGGGTGGGGTTCTAGAAGCGTTGAAGCCGGGCCGCAGTACTTGATATCAGGGCGTTGGCGGAATTGATTAGGGCGGATTTTGAGCCGGAGAGAATTATGATGGCAAAGGTGGAGATGAGAACGAGCGTAATGGCCGCTTGCTCTGCAATTTCGGATGTATCTGCGGTGATGGTGCCTGATGCGATTAATCGGGCCTTATTGTTTGCGACTGTCAGGACCATGCGGCAGCCTGACGAGTACGCTGACGTGGCCCACTGGCTCGTGCCGAATAGAATCGCTCGCACTTGCAGACAGAGGAGAGCTGAAAGTGACCTGAAAGGAAAGGTTGAAATAGAAGACGCTCGTCCCAAGACCACGTCCGCCTAAGTGCCGACGCCGATTTTGAGGATAGATACCTCCATCCCCTCCGCATTGGTGGAAGCTGATTAAGACGACGATGTGCAATTCACAGCACGAGGTGTGGCAGTTTAACATTTGGCGTGATCGGCTACGGTGACAGCTTAATGTCCTCGCGCACTACCTAGCAATTCTGATCTGTTCGCGCCGCCCCGTGTTCAAACTCCGGTCCCGGCAATATTAATTATATTTATCCAGGCGTCTAAGATGCTTTAGACACACCTCCTTTTTTCAGGATTACTAGTGAATTAGTGATTTCGCACTAAAGAGAACCACTGGTGATTGCCGGGATCGAAACCAACGATCTTCGCGTTGGTTTATATCCAATCGTCATAAAAATGGTTGTTTTTTCTTTACTTTTTCATCATCTACCTTCCCGTATAAAAAATACGCTACAAATTTTGCATTCACCAACGCCACAAATCACAAAAAATAAAAATTTTCCTGCATGCTCTTTGGATTCGGTGCCTGTTGCCTTCCTACGCATGTATGTCATAACGAGCCACTCAATTCTCTTCCCTTGAATGCCTAAGATGAATATTTAACAGCCAATTTTTTCAATCGGCCGCTCCTTCCATAGAAGTTGAACAAGAATGAAATTTCTGTTGCACATAGCAACCACATTCTTAGATGGCTGCAGTCTAGAAAAAATATTTCCCGTAGGTTTTCTAGCTTAATTTCAGGATTGTGTTTTGAACCTTGGCGCTTCCGTTTTATCTCCGAATCAAAAACATAATTTTCTTTAGTCTTGCTACTATTGAAGGGTAAGCGTTTGAACATATAGGTTTAAAAGGTTGGTCTCTTTATGCTATGGAAAATTAAGGTCTTGCGACGCGTAGAAAAAAAAACGATACAACACAATTAAGGTCGAAACATCGGAACCATATATGCTGACGGAACCAAGACATTTCTATGCATGACTAGATGTTTATTTTGTACTGAAAACAGCTTGATCAAAATTCAGGAAGGCACTTGTATGCGTCCAGATAAACGTCGACTGCATATAAACCCTAAAGTTGCCTCCACATGTTGCAGTTTGATTTGAATGATGGGATTTCACGTTCAATAATTATTTACGATCTCGTATCTCGCCTCAGGCTACGAATAAAACACTCAGGCATAGCGATCTGAGAGAAGCAATTTCAGGCACATGAAGAAATAATGACAGTGTGAAAATAAAATTTGATGCATTATTCAGGGGGGACTTCTGCCAGAGTACGGGATTTTATCACTTCTCTTGAAATGAATAAGGCAAATATTTAGCTTAACAAAACGGCTAGTTTTGAAGCATGTTTTATGTTTTGGTAGGATGTAGGGGTTTTTTGGAATCTTGTTTTCTTTATATTACTGCGCGCTATTAATGCGGCTATAAAACATAATACCCAAGGGTACGAAAGCGTTTGAGCGACACTGATCGAGAGCTTCGAATTCTGCACGGGGCGCTACTTTCAATTTGCAACTTGGCAGTGCACAGAGGCCAGGGCTGTGTTGTCTCTCTGCCTGTAACACGCGATACTTCGTCGAAAATTGTAAAAAGCAGTTGCTTTTTTATGCACTGACGAATACACGCTGTTCCTTGAATATTCATTCCCTTTTGTATATATTAGAATACACTGCAGGCTGCGCCATAACATTTGTTGTGAATAAAAGTAATAAAAGTTTTCGTAAAGGCGCGAAGTATTCTCAGCATACAATGCTGGGCATTCTAAAGTAATTATCGCAACATTTTTATAAGATCATAATGAGAATTTGGAATTAAAATAGAATTTTACAGTTGAGAAGCAATATTTTTTTAGAAATATGACGTGGCATAGGGGTCTGCAATGAAGGGCACAACGCAAGATCCCTTCACAGAACAACCTGAAAAAAGAAACCAGCCAGCACATACGAGCACTCTTAAACGCTGCTGCAGATGTAGTGTAAAGCTACATGCCATAATTTAAATACCTTAAGTACACGGCTACACCATCGGCAGTTTTACTCTGCAGATTAGTTCTTACATGAAAATAATATGTACAGTTTTTTTTAACACCAAAGAGCCATTGCGTTCTTGGAATCGCAGGGTAGCCTCATGTAAGCAAGTGCTTGAGGAAATTCTCCTTTGTGAATGATGGAAGGAAGCATCACTTGGGGTACCTGCCGCTAAATCATAAGGTAATAATTTAAGAAGTATTCGTCCTGCACTAAAGAGGTAATGTTGCCTTCTATGCGCTTAGATTATGCTGTTCAAAGATGAGACGTTGGTTCAAGTGCAGGAAAAAATTATCACAAATGCTGTCTTAAAGGACTACAGAAAGCAAATTTTCGCTTGCGTCTTTTCTATTTAAAAATGATGAGTTAGATCTCGAATACATGGATATCACTTCAGGCTACTCGCCTACGTTAGCAAGTAATTTATAACTGAATTTCGTCTTGTCGCTGTTATGGCTGCGGTTTCATAAACGATGACAATGACGTGTGGTTGACTCTCCGGTCACATTAGGGCCGAAAAAATCAGCAGTATGTCTGCTGACATATTCTTTGTTGTCGTTTCATGCCTTGAAGCAGGAGCGTTTAAGTGTTGCAGTGAATTAAATTGCGTGTTGGTATTTATATTGCAGGCCTTTTTCGTGCTTCACGTGTCGTATGTGTGAACATCGTGTAAGTTTTAACTACGTGGGAACCCAAACAGAGCTAGAGAAGAAATTCAGTTATAAATCAAATAATGCTCGTTTGCGCATACAAACGCACAGAACCATGTATTGCGATGTCTAATGTTTCATTTGAAAGAAGAAAACCAACCAACTTTTGTGCTTTAAAGGAACTTCAAGAGCATTTAAATTTATACCTTATAATGATTGTTAAAATACTCTAGAAACTTTAGATTTCTTCCGGTGGCCCTCCACCATGGCTGGAGACGTCCTACAGCAGCTTTAAGAACAGCTTCGTCCCTACAATTACAGTGTCTACATGCATACAGGAGCTACGTTGGCTTCGATCTCGTTGCGGCTGGACTGCAAATGTGATTCTGTGCGCTTCCCTGCATTTCAGTGTTTTCGGAAAGGCTCCTTGACGCCATGTGAAGCCACACATGCAAATGAACTTAGAAAGCTTTAAAATGCTGTGCGGCTAAAGTAAGAACCAGTGGGCGGAATCTTTCATTTACTTTTAAAAAATCAAGTGGCTTCTCAGAGTGAGTGGACATTTTTTTGTTTAAAAACGTAGCGAGATCTATCAAAATGCGTGACATTAATGCATCGCTTAAGTGTAAATGTGATGCATAAATAAACCTAGCGTCAAAGCTGGTGCATCAGATCGTATGAAATACATTTTATGAATATCTTAATGATTTGCAGTATTTCCAGCGTTATTAAAAGAACTTAGCAGCGGAAAAATAATGCAAGAAAAAAATAACAGAAACGACGTGTTCATTGGGCTGCACACTTGATGTAAATTATGTACTGACTAATACGCTAATACGCTAAGAATGCTAGCAAATAAAGAAGGGATACATGCGAGCGTGTTCATGTGTAATGCCAGGCCCAGCTTCACAGTGATCGCAGCATTAAGAATATTGCAGGCAGCAGTATAAACGGAAGATTTGCATGGCAATTACGGTTGGCTGTGTATTCAAAAAAGATCATGTCATAAGGTTGGGAGTCTTTTGCTCAAATCTTGCCACGTTGCTCAAGGCTGCGTTAAAAAAATTACATTTTCCACTAACTCGATTACGCATTCGGTCTGAAAGACTTGCACTTCCAAATGTGTAGCCTCTCAAAATATTGTGACTCTCAAATATTGTATTTGTAACCTCACAATATATAGTAAGCACAGCTGTTCTATTCAAGCTGCCGGCTGTTCATGTCTAGTTCGGGGCTTTACTTGGGCAAGTTTTTGGCTGCTACTTCGAAATGGGAAAGCACTGCTCTGGTATTGCTGCCACATACACTTGTCCTGGAAACAAAAACTTCTGCCTCTTCTCGCCGCTAGAAAACGCATTGTGTTCTGACGTTAAAATTTGTTGACTAAAAGCTCAGCCTGAGCTCAGCCATGTTGACTAAAAGCTCAGCGTAAGCTCAGCCACATCACCGCGAAGAAAATGTTTCGTGTTGTTATGAGTACGGTTATCTTATTGCTCATTTTTGGCTCACATGATTTTCTTTGGTTGAAAGAAAAATTGTCAAATGAGGACTGTTCGTGGATTGGAAGATGACAAATCAATATTGACTTCCTCTACAGGATACTTTAGATGATCGTTCATTTTGTTACCCTTTGTTGAGAGCCCTCGGTTATCTTCTCTGAACAAAAATATTTTTTTCTATTTCTCTACCCGAGAGTCAGAAAGCTAGCAACAAGAACCTTCCACGGATCCTAACAAAAAAATTGACGTGGTAGTGTTTTTTTGCACTCTCCCTTTTTTACACGAAGCAGTATGGATGGTAAACATTTTATTTTCGAGGCCACAGTTTGTTTCTGCGTGCTTCCCTTTATTTTCGGCATTTCTTCCGCTTTGTCATTTTAAGACATTATAGCGTTTTTTTCTGAATTTCATACGCACTGTAGTGCACGTAATGCTTTCAAAGCGCTGCTAATCTTAGGAACAAGAACTTTTTTCTCCATCATTTAGCACAGTTTTCAACTTTGGAGGTGTTAGCTAGCTTTGACACGATGTTGAAGGGCTGACATTTTCTACATACGAAAGAAATAAACGCCAAACAAGTGCAGTGAATGGACAACATAAGATGAATATTTGAGCGCAACATTATGACCTGTACTCTTTACTACTTTAGTTTGCTCATAAACGCACAGTTCTCGGTCTAACAATGATGTTGATGAAAGCGAACTCTGCTGAATTCTTTGACAATGTTCGCGCTATCAGCCAATTAGCCCAATGCTGTGAAAGACAGTCAAATCTAATGTGAATAAATTTCAATAATCTCATCACAACCTTAAAATTCACCAACTACAGATCAGCGCTGTTGCATCAGTACATTTTCCTTTTCTCGCACAAGTGACAGAAGTGACGCTTAGGTCGCTATTCTGCGGCCTCAATATTTAAAGGAAATTTTTTTCCTTAATATATGTCTTCAGTACGACGGTTTTTGCCTTAAGCTTTCGCGCAGTTTTTTGTGTTTCTGACATTGAGGTGTTTAAGGAGATGAACGGCGGTGCACTCTGCTCGTTTTTTCTGATGCTCTGTACAGTTCTTGTCGAGTGAGTAATATTTTATTAGTGTGCACAATGCATCTAAAATCTCGCATAGAGGATATAACTATGAAATGAACGAAAGATGTTCGGCGCGGCTGCAGAAACATCGTTTTTTTGCTTGAAAGTCTTGCCATGATAACTCTACTGAAATTTTTTATCGTCTCTAAAACCACTTTACTAAATTTGAGTCCGGTTACCTCGAATTTGGTGCGCACGGACGTAGACCTATTAGTGATGAGAGGATTTTATTCGCGTTAGGGATGTACGGAGTTCGACCTCCACCGCCGCCTGTTTTCCACAAGTTTTGTAATTGCTACAAGCATTCCTCCGCCCTGGTGCTCGCCTTTTCAGGGGTGTAATGATTAAAAAAGGTCATCGGCCTAACCCTTCCTCATTTCTCTTCAACTGGTTCGAGATCCGCAAACTCTATATCCCCCACGTGAGCTGTAGCTCGGTTGTGGACCTATTTTAGGCGTCACTCTCGCATCCGCGAGGTGGGGAATTCAGTTACCGCAGCTGCCCTGTTCCCGCCATTTTTACAACGGCTACTAGCTTTCAACTGACTGTCGGCTTTTCAGTAGTGTATTTCTTCGAAAAAGCGTTTTTGGCCTGCACCGTATCTAGCAGATCAATGATGCTTCGAAGCACAAAATGCGCTACATGCTGTATAGCACGGCAGTGGCCTTTTATTTGAAAGCAGCTGTGGTCTAGTGGGTTTTAGCATCTGACTCGCATGTCGGAGGTAAAATGTTCCATGCTCCGAGACCCCGGGAATCCACCGATTTGATGCGTAGAACGTTTACTGAGCTGTAGTACACTGGAAAAGGCTTTTCGACTTGATCCTCCTGGGGACCGATCGTTTATGCGTCCCAGCTGGAAACCATCATGTTCGCTGTTGCCGGGCAGAACCGCCTTTATTTTGCGCAGGTGTGGCCAAGAGGTTCCGGAAGCTGCTTGGCAAGCGGGAGGGACGGAGCTTGACGCGCAGTGTTGCCGAGTGCCCATTGAATTTCTCGGGACACAAGCTTTCCTCAGCGCTCGTGCTCGTATTTTCAAAAGTGTCTGCCCCCAAGTGACCTGACTTCGAGCTGTATTTTAGGCGACAATGAGCTTCTGAGAATTTGGAGTGGGAAATCAAGGAAGAGCATGAAAGGTATGAGAATTCAAGTTCCAGCAAGTCTGTCATTTTAACCAGACCGCGTTAAAGAGCTCGTGTTGCAGAAAAGCCGGTGTCGTCAGCGTCGGCGGCGTTGGTCGTGAGCGAAAAATGGCGCATCTCGGTGGACACCTGAACCGCGCCGTAAAGGAAGGGATTTTCCTTCTCTTACGGCGCAGTACGGGTTCCCAGCGAGAATTGTGAGACAGGCGTTATTTCCTTTTCTTAACACCATTTTTCATTTCATTTTCCTTTCCTTACGGCCCAGATCGCGTGTCCATCGAGATATGTGAGACAGGCGTCCTTTCCGTAAATTGTCCAAGGGGCCACGCGTCGTGCCGAACGGGCGATGGCGTTCCATGCACACCTTGGCAACGCTGCAACGCGCTGTCGCGTCTCACCCTTAAAGACGAAGCTTAAGGAGGCCGCCGCGGCGGCTGAGTGGTTATTTTTTTTATGGCGCTCGGCTGCTGGCCCAAAAGACGCGAGTTCGATCCCGGCCACGGCGGTCGAATTTCGATCGAGGCGAAATTCTACATGCCCATGTACTGTGCGATGTCAGTGCACGTTAAAGAACCCCAGGTAGTCGAAATTGCCGGAGCCATTCCCTACGGCGTCCCTCATAGCCTGAGTCGCTTTGGGACGTTAAACAGCCATAAATCAATTCAAAACAACGAAGCTTAATCGTCCTCCAAATTTTTTTCTAATTTGTTCTTGAGCGTTTTTCGGCAGTGCTGTGATTATGTCATGGTTGGCACTTTAGATGAAAAGCGTGGTCTAAGGACAAAACGAAATACCTCTTGAGTGCGCTACATTCAGAGTGCATTATTGCCCTCGAAATTCTTGAAGTACACGTGAGCCCTCAAGACATTGCTCTTGAGTAAACGGCTGATATTCCGCGGTAGTTGCCTGATTATTAGGAGTTTAGCTGAGGTGATCTATTCAGTAAGTGAGTGATCCTTTGCTTTATGAATACCAAAATTGTCTAAATCGTTGTTCCGGAGCTCCATTCCGAGTTGTACCCTAGCATTCTGCGCGACGTGCTCCGCTGCTCCTCCTTCCTATAGCAGGTGGTATGGCGGGATTCGAATGCTATGGATACCGTTATAATTGGAGAAGTCAGCATGCTGCCTTTCTCGAAGCAGTTCTGTCGACAATGTGTGTGTGGACATCCTTTCTCGTGGGCATCGAATTTCGGCATCTGCCTGAAGCGAAAGGGTGGAAAGCACCTCTGCTCATTTAGAGTGGCTGCAAACTGAGACGAAGAACTGATCTACTTGAATTGGGAGGCGAGTATAGCATGCTGCCTAGGACAATGTTTCTTCGGATACGCAGTGCTTCGAGTCTGTTTTCCGTCCCACTCTCTGGCGATCTAGAAATCTGTGGGAAATAACCACTTTATCGCTGGCGCTACTATCGAGTACGTTCGACCAGACGCAGCTTTACGGTAAAGCTTTTATTTTGTCGACACCGGTGAAGCCATATTCAGCTTAAACTAAACTTCTAAATGCCCGTGTTTAGGTAAGACAACTCGTCCCGCTCCCAAGTCCAACTTTTTCAAATCACCGAATTCTCTATGCTTTTACTCAAATACCATCTTGTAACACTCTATAAAGGTAGCTCATCACGAGCCAGAAGAGCATTATGATGGAGTGGTGAAAATAACACGCAGCGAGACGAGCATCAGGATATAAGCACGCGTAGGCTGAACGCCATGCTCTGTAAAAAGTGGTAGGCAGCGTCCCGCGTCGGCGTTGTTGATGTTTCTGCTGGAACGGCAAACACTTTAGCTCGGTCGCTGATGGGGTAATCACCGAGCGTATAATCGTCGGTCAAGATCGATCGGGAAGAGGCTTGGCTTACTGGAAAATTCACAAAAGTGGTCTGTGATCAGTTTTCACTTTGATAGCCTTAACCATAGACCTTTTAAACAAATTTTCAACCACTAAAAATTACAACAGGTGCTTATTTGGAAGGAAACTCCTCTTATATTAAACTGAAGAAAGCCTTCTCGACGAAAAAGCAAAAGAATATTCGTCTCTTTAATTTCGGCTCACAAGATCAGCGCAAATTCCACACAGCGCAACGTCCGAACTAGGAAAGCTCTCACTAACTGAGGCGTTCGAGGGCGAGCTTAGTACGTAAACCGATATTTTTTTCAAGCATTTGTTCGTTTGCACTGACTGACTCTTTTCGAGGCGTCAGACAAAAGGCAATAGTAGAACTTAATGAGTACTACGCAGTCTCGAGTTTACTGTCATTGAGGCTTGGGTAATTTACTCCTATTTTCATTTGTGTTAATAGAAGTCCATCTGCGTCAAATAAAGGCTAACTGTGCTCAACCTCTCTCCCTACGTATGAACGTGTCTCTAGCTACAGCTTCTGGTCTGCTACTTTTCGGAAGTACAGAACATCTCATATGTCAATGAGGTGACTCGCGTCACCTGAAATATTACAAGGATGTCAAGGAACAGATTTTCATTGCTGAACTTTAAAGCCAAGATTTCGGACCTCCACATCACTACTTGCATTATCTTGCAGCATCGTGTCAGTTGAGAATGGTGTAGTTTCTTTCAGTCGTATTTCTTTTTTTTAGTAAATGTTTTCTTTCTTAATTTCCTGTCCTTGAAAAACTGACTGCGCTAGGTTTGCTACAACGTCCTTCTTTTATGGCAGAAACACTCAGTCTCAGCCAGGTGCATCCACTCAAGTCTTAGAGAGATTTGGTGTGCTTGATTAATGCTTATTTAGAACACATGGCATGATTAAAGCTTATGTCTACATATCTAGAAATTCTGTTTCCTCATAAGCTCCGTGGAGGCGGCGGAAGACCGAAAAGTGTTCGAGCTTCAAGGGGAGTTTGCCCTTATCGACTTAATGCTGGTATTACTAGGTTGCAAGCGTACGGCTCTGATTGTAGAGCACGTGGTGTTGCATGATGCTAAGCATGAAAAATAACGCTGCAGGGTAGAAAGCAATAGCCTGTGATGGGACTTCGATCAGATAAGACAAGCTACTGACCGCCCTGTGCGCAGAACAGTATGCTGCACACGGCGACTACAAAACGCGCAAAATGTTGTCGCGGATGCGGCCAATGACATGTAGAATTGATAATGACGCAGCGCTATGGTATCCAGCGCGGATGGGGCGGAGCGCTCGCTCAATTGGCTAACTGGAAACGGGCGAGCCACACAATGCCATAGCCCAGGGGCCCAGCTTCGCACAAGGTATTCAGACCGGAAACGGCAACCACACACACACCCGGGTTTTCATGAGGACGAGGCCTAGAGGAAGAGATGGCGCGGTAAAAACTGAGAACAGTTTTTGCCGCCAAGCAAAGGCCGGTGCTCGGGAAAGCTGGAAGATTCTGTCCCATTGTTTTAAAGCTTCTTGTGCCAGACTATCGCGTAGGTTTGTTCATCAGAGGGTTCGCAAATGCTCTAAGCTAATGTACCTCACCACTCTGAATGTTTTCTCAATGTTTTTAATTTTTTTTTCTTAACTTCCTCTGAAAAATCGTGTAGTTACAGGTTCCCTGGTTTCAAGATTCGTTCCGTACGCTAATTTTGATGTGGTTGCATTCCAGGGCCGGCTACGGAGGTCCTGGATTTCCTGGTCAAGAATTTTGTGCCAGCAGGGTACGAATGCCACTTTTTCTTGACATCCTTAGGATGCGAAGCTAGTGTTCTTGGTTTTCAACCAATCTTGCACTTACCGCTGAGGTTATTATTTCATGCGCAAACAGCCTCCCGCAAAATGACGTTTGCAAAGACGAGAGAGGGAAGTTTATATAGACAAATGCGAATAGATCATCCGTAAGTGTCAATAAATTCTTGCTACTTTGTATTAGAACAGGGTAACAAGGAAACAAATGTTATTTTAACGGGGCTCTGTGGATAGAAGTGGGGTGCGGTTATATACAAGTCCATGAGTTTGGCTAGTTTAGGAAAAAAAAGGTTCTGTGAATTATTGACTTCGACCTTCAATTTTCGTTATTTGCTGCCAAATGTATGCGTTTGACTCCTACTAAAAAAAAGAACGGTCGCGCGCACCTGCTTAAAATGGTACTGGTTAGAGTTCTGATCTGCACGTTGTACGTGATCTTAAAAGGCTATAACGCCTTAACCGACTTTTCTTATGTTTAAACAGTGCAGACTTGCGCTAAGGGGACGAGACTGCCAGCTTGGCTGTGAGTGCCTTCCCGAGCGAGGTCGGCTACACTTTGGAATGTGTCTGGACCCTACGCGCCGCATTCCTCCAGGCTTCGGCTGGGATGTCAATGGGCCTGTGCCATATACGAGGCGCCCAAGCCTTCCGCGTAAATGATGACTGCCAAATAAAAAGAACTAGTGGTGACTTCTACACGAGGCGAATGTTTTTCAACAGAATTTAGTAGGCCTGCCTATACGTCTTGCCCTCAAAAAATGTCAGATTAAGTTAGCAGCAGGGTCTGTTTTTGAGCCTTGACTTCTAGTTCTCATATTAATACCCCGGAATTCAAGAAAGAGCAGCGAGTGATAGTTGATTGAACGAGAAATTCAGTGACATGGTATCTGTTTCCTGCTATGCAATTTTTCACACTAGTAGCTGAGCCTCTTGCTCACACATGAAAAATTTTCAATGCGCTTGTTTTAGACACAGGAGGTTGTTCTCCCGGATGTATGATTAATAATGTTTCCAGTAATTATGTTTTAATTTGTCCTTGTGTTTTTGTTTATCTTCACCGGCACGATACCGTGTTACTTTGTGCTTGAATACTTCTAAAACTCTTGCGTGGAGCTTCTTTCTCTGTATAATTGGGACGTGGTTTTTGCTTCATGAACTTGGTTAATAATACGTTTCCTTACCGATTATGGAAGTAGCGACCACTTCAGGGGACGCTGCAGCCTACATGAAGTATTCCGCGACGGCGTATAGAGCTCATTCGGTCGAAAATCCGTCGGCGTGGTTATAGTTTTACTACGAACCGCGCATCGAAAAAAACGGGGGCTGCGCAAAAATCCACGCACACTACTTGAATAAAAAACTGGGGTCTAGGCTGGCAATCGAAGCACGGCATTCGGTTTTCGAGACAGGGACGCTCCCCCCCCCCCCACGACGGCTCGACGCTTTAAAATGAATAAAGGCGCGTCTGGCGAATGCACGGGTTTCTTAGAGACGTATCTTCGAGATTTGTACTGAGGCGTACATGAGTAATTATGAGCATGTTAATTACAGATGTCGGAATTAAGCGAGTACCATGCGTTTCCGGAAAATTTCCTCCGTGCTCGGCGTGGATTCGTAGCACCATCACGTGGCACCTACTGAAACCCCCCTTCGCCATGCGCGGCGCTGGCCCAGCAGATGGCGCGCGCGTAAGCGAACTTTCTGCGTCGGAGTATTGTCGTTCGTTTCTGAACAGCTGTGATGGAACCACTGCCGTCCACGAGTGCTAGTGTGGAGCAGCGTCTGTGTTGTTTTCAGAAGCCTCCTAGAAACTCAGAGCGATTCGTCCAACGGGCAAGGCGATGGCACTCCGTGGACTCCCTGGCAGCGCTGCAACACGCTTTCGCGTTCCACTCTTAAATGCGAATATCGAGCGCCCTCTTTTTTTAAGAGCGTTTTGCCTTCCAGGCTATATTTCATTAATTTTCGAAGTCAGTGCACATTAAAGAATACCACGTGGTCGAAATTTCCGGAGCGCTTCACTACGGCGTCCCTCAAAGCCTGAGTCGCTTTGGGGCGTTAAAGCACCGTAAACTATAAACTCTTCTCTAGTTCCGAAATGTTCCATGATATTTGAATGCGTTCGCGCGTTTTGTACGTCCAGCGCATTGAGAGTAAGAGAGCGTCGCTATATCTTGTCAAGGTGCAATGTTGCATAGAAAGTTGCTCCATCATCTGTTATGTGCTCTATGTGCGTATTGCAGGTTAAATTTGAATAGATGTATGCTCGTAGCTACTTTCAATTCGAAACTGTTTGAAACGGGTTATTATTGTGTAGGTATTCTGGAGTGCTTCGACTGCGGGTAAAGAACTTTAATATTTGAGTGTGGGGATAAAATCTGCATGTGCCACATGGGGCACCAATCAATTAATGTAGTTGCATCTGAATAAATAACTAGCAGGTCCCTCAGGTTAGCTATTTTTCTCAATTTTTGCACTTGCCAGAAACTAGACATGCTTATTAAGCTAAGTTAGTGGCTACGGTATTAACTAAACAACAAAGTTATGGCTTTGCACAGATTCATGCATAACGCCTGCCATTACTGTAAAACTGTTAAATTGCACTGCTCGACTTTCGCAACCTTAGAACAATTAATTATAAATTGTTAAATCTCGTTCTCTCATGTACAAACTGAAGGTTACGAGTCTTTATTAGCAAATATGGCGCGCGTTCAGAATTTTTCGGAACATCTATGTAAATTGCAGCAGTCTTATTAAACATATGCGGAGAAGGGTAAAAGTCTCATAAGTTGGGAAAGGTGAGGATCGCATGATTGCTTTCAGAAGACGTGATGATTATTGAGAAGCAAGTAATTACTATTCAAATTATTATTGTATGAGAAAACAACATGTGTTTCTATAATCTGACGAAAATGGCGTATGAAATATTTTACTCCCTTTTATCAATTTTTATTGTTGTGTAAATTTAAAGCGACCATCATGCGCTGTTTTCTATTCATCCAGAATACATCCGGTGTCAGCTGAGTTCTCACACAAGATAGCCAGAAAAATAGATGACTAATTGCTTGTTACCTTTATAAGCTTTAAGATATTATTGGCAGGACCGGGGCTTGTGCCTATCGGTAATCTGTTTCGTTGCTCCGGAAACTTCATTTTCTGTGATTATGATAGGCGTAGAATGGGTTCATGTGACTGCTGGCCGAAACTTCAGAAATGAATCAAGTTGAGTATCATCCGTAATGGCCTCACTAAAAGTTTCTTTAAGAAATGTCAGCGCAGAAGTTGAATTGTAAAACATGCCAATATTTACACAGATTGCTTTTTAGCATTAAAATACTTGTGCTTCGCATCTAACATTTTGAGTGCAGCAAATCATAACGTATTATAACTTTCCAGTCTACAGGCGCATTAGTATACGAAGGCTTTCTGTTTTCGTTATTAAAGACCGCCTCAGTTCATGGTTAAAAAATGTACCTATGAATCGGGTTGTAATTATTATTCTGAAATCCTTACAGTCTTTTTCCTTTAGATTTTTTTACTGAATAAACTGTAATTCAGCTACGTAGTGCACTCTGAAAAATGTGTGAGATAGACAAGAAATTCTAACCATTCGAAAATAGAGAGTTTTAGTTTCACATACGTAGAGGGTTCACGTGCGCAAACGCGAGAAGTCAACGTAGCCTGCACGCAGGTCGTTTGCAACCCTTATAGTTACACATACGCGACGCACCCCGCGCATTGCTCCTAGCGCCATCTACTAAGAAACACAGACAGTGGTTGTAGCCTAAATCATCCAAGACAAGTCTTTAAGCCAAGCCATTCGGTCTGTCCTCGTGTTTGGCGGTTTGGCTATGTTTGGCTGGTTTCGGGCTCTCTCAGTTCGAGATCTCGCGAGACCGTTGCTATGACGACTACCAACGCTACTTCGTCAGGCATAACAGCTGAGAAATCGCCCTTCTGTCTGAAAAACAAAAGCTATTTGTCGCTTGAAACCTTATGCTACGGTAGGAATGGGCACATCGAAGGCGAATACAACAATTTAGAACACGATATCGCGTCGAGGAATTAGCGACGTAGCTGTTATCGCTGTGAAGCGGCGGGCAGGGTGCCGCCATGTTTGTCAACGCTACGTACGCAAGCAAAGCAAAGACCGCAACGTAAAAATCCGAATCTCACGTACGTACGTGAGACTCGCGCATACCCTTTGCGTTCTGCGCATGCGCACTGGTTACCCGTAAGAGCTCTACGTACGTGAAGCCTCTGCGTACGTGAAACTAAAACTCTCTGTTATTAGGTCAAATGTCCGCTCTCTCATTGCAGAAGGGACGGGCAAGGTAGGCTAGACTGTTGTCATGTAGCTAGTAAGCTCTAGGTCTGGGCGACACTATAGGCGAAGCAGAGAAACCGGTCTACTCTACACCACATAAGCACTTTATCAAATGTATTTGCCGAACATGCAAAAAGAATGCTAACATATACAAGGAATCTCAGTCATAAATACTAGCACAAAATTCCTAATTGTGCAACATTTGAGGAGTCCTAAAACACCTTTTTACGTGGGAACATGACCGTCTTTCAGCAAGCAGCGTCCCATCGATGTAGGCAGCAAACAGAGACGCAGAGGGTGCGAGCAGCTTAATGTCACGTCACATGAACACGGTGTAGACATCTGCTTCTGTTGTAGCAGAGACAAAAGGTCAGCAGCCGACCGGTCTGCACATCGACGTTCAGAGGTGCAAACGGGGTCGTGTTTCCGAGACGGGGATACGTTCCATGGATGCCAAGACCGGTAAGTAAGCCGACCGCGCCCACGTCGGGTCGGTAGGCCTATGGTCGCGACAAAGCCTGCAGCCGGCCTTGATCCACACCTGACGGCTTGACTTACTCCCCTAAGACCAAAAAGTTGTCGTTTCGGCTGCAGGACAGACAGACGGACAGAAAAAGTTCTTTGAGTAAGTGAGTTTTAGACCCAGGTGTGTGCCTGGGCCACTGCGCGGTCCCGCACTGCATCAAGTAGGTCATGCCGGAACATGACGTCGGCAGCCCGAGTCACCACAGCAAGCTGCGATGTTGGGTCTCCAGGAAGAATTAAATGGAAGGTGCCACGTGCAGGCTGTAGAAGAGTTAAACGAGATTTGAGAGGAAAGATTGAAGGAAAGGACACGCGTCGCAACAACCGCGCCATCTGAAGCGACGACGCCACGGTTTAGCAACAGATACCCCCGGTGACAAGGAGCCCTCATCCCATGTGTGAGAGCCCCTAGATCCCAGCCCCGTAGGGCCAGGAAGCCACCACCTCCTTCTCCCCCAAACCCACGTCACGTCACGTCATTTTACACTTCTCATTTAATCCTGTTCCTTTTGCCAAAAATGAGGCCGATTTTTGACCTTCCCTCTCTTCTTTCATCATTCTTCCCTTCATTTACCTCTTCACCTCATTTCTCTTCTATATTTCTTATTTCAGCCAGCGTTGGTCGTGACACCTGTCTATTTTCCAATCATGGTGTCACCAACACGCGTGGCATAAGTTAATGTATTGATATTTCCGGTTTGACGTTTCAAAGTTTTACAGAGCTCTGAGGTTCGGGGGGGGGGGGGGGGCGGTCGATTACAGATTAGTTTATGCCACCTGGGGTTCGTTTTACTTCCGCTGATAACGTAGAGCATGCAGACATTTTACTTTTCGACCAAAAGAAAAATAAACTTGACTTGACTTGACTTGACATTTTAGCGTTTAGCGCTCTGTGTCAAAATGTTGCCGCCGCAGCCTCGAGCACCAATGCCACTCATCCACCTCAGCGAGCCCACACGCTAAGATATGAACACATCAGCATAGATATATTTTAGCCCGCAGTGTTATGCAACTTTAATTTATATAACGGCCTGATGGTTGTATCAGGCAACCCTATCCACCGAAAAAAAAAGTTAACGGCCGCAAAGTTGAGGAATTCATTATTTGGTCAGAAACGAGAAAATTTTTTGATGAAACTGGACAACAGCGAGAAACAATGCAAACAGACTATTAGAAAAACATCTTTGATAGACTATGTCTATAGCATGAAAGTGCGGCGCAAATTAAACTGGAAGGGCAGTGGCCTCAGGACCAGGCGAAAATGTTGAGATGCGAGACGCTTCGGGAATGTGCAGGTCGATCGCAGTGGCACGTCGTTGCGGCTCAGCCCCTGCTCAACGGCCTTCGCCGATGTCCTTCACCCTGGTTGTAATACAGCCCCGCCTAAAAGAAAAAGTTCGAAGATTGGGATAATTGCATTAATTATACGGTAGCATTCGAGCTGTCATCACAACAAAGCACCGGCTATGTCCTAGACAAAAATTTTTCATTGGTCAAGACAGTTATGGCGTCAGTAGGTACCACGTGCTAGCAACGACTAACCACAGCGCGCTCCCAAATTTCCATCACCATAAGAGGAGGTCGTAGGCTGCGACACTGTCGGCATTTCTACAGGAAAGAAAGAGTGTAGAAGGGGACGTCAGAGGGTCAGGTGGGCGGAAGACTTAATAATTGAACGGGCACTTTACACACACGAGCGTAATTCGAACCCGCACGGCGCGAGAAGATCACCTTCGCAGGCCACTTCTTTAGACCATTGCGCAATCCCTGCAGGCGAACGTCCCACGTCTTTAAGTGCCAGTCTCTCGCTTTATGCTTTGGATGACGTCATCTACATCTAGTTCGAAACCTGAGCAAGTCACTTCAAAACTAAGAAAACGCGGGCACCGGAACGAGGGAGCCGAATTCCAACTCTTGGCTGCTTTGCACTGTACACACCGCTATCGCATTCTGATTTCTGCAACGGCGACTCACAATGCTTTGAAAAGTGCACTCTTGCTAAGAAAAAAAAACAGGCGTATTCTTTGTATTGCTAGTTCATATATAGGTATACATAGGATCTGTATTATATTTCCTGATTGATTCAAACGCAGCAAAGTCGGCACTCCATCCACTTGCTCAGAGCTTTGCGGAATCCGAAATGTATTTTTAAGGAGCACAGTTTTTTACTTTATTGAGAGCTGTCTATTTCTGGATCCTAACTTAAAATAACGGTGTGAATAATAACAAATTTGTCTTAATGTCAAGTGTTAAAACGTGTAAAGCATAAAGGCCTGAATTTCATAGAAGCTTGTATACCATAAAAAAATGTCTTGTTGGGATAGTTGTTAATTGTTCATCTTTAGTTGAAGGCGCAAAACAGACACGAACACAAGGAAGGTAGCCGGGACGGAGCGTCACTCATGAGTGGCGCTCCATCCCGTCTGTCTTCCTTGTGTTTGTTTGTGTTTCGCGCCTTCAACCAAACATGTGTACCATGGCTCAAAGACAAAATATGAGCATAAGTTTATGTTTATTTTCGAATAATATCGCTGAGGAGTTCGACTATTGATAATTTTTCTACAGTGGCATCCACTGATACTGTAAAAGGAAAAAAAAACACGAAAAGAGAAACACCAAAAATTGAATGCTAAACACAAATACGTGTGCAGGCAAATAAAACTTTAAAAGAAAAATGTTTCTAGTAGGAATAATTACCGCATCATTACCTTTTAGAACTTTACGTTCTATACAGAAGAATCAATTTTCTCAATTGAAGTGGTGTTTTTAAACAATATAGATGGGGCTCATTTTTAAGAGGCTTTTAATTCACTTAGTTCTAATAACAAAATTCAACTTAGAAGTCTTAGATCTCTTTGATTCCATATTAAATTCCTATTTTCTGTCTTTGAAATATAGGTAATCTTTGTACCGTTGCAGTCAACTTTCTACTTGTAAATTTTTTCAAAGATGGTTTGCTATCATTATGGAATCAGTCCGGAAGTTAGACATAGAAGGCTTAAAAAACTCAATAAATTACTCAACTCTTAATAAAAGTTTTTCTGTGTCTCTCTTACAGTGTCAAATGCTCGGACTCTTCTTCACTTTCGATTCTTGGCATCACGCAAAGAATTGTTGTTTTTTGAGTTTTTCATAGGGTCCCGTAATGTGGCAGGGAATTCGGTCCGGTTAAGATAATGACGCATTTATGTCGATGTTTAGAGCAAGGCAAAAAACACATAGAGGTTGTTATGTTAGCTAAAATTTACTCAGGACTGGGAAATTATTCGCGGCTCATATCAGAAGCGCTCAGATCTATTTGAACACATCACCGGTCGCTGCACCAAGTCCGTCCAACCGGCCCATGAGAGATGGACTCTGCACTCATCGGAGGAAGTTTAACATTTCACTTGCAGGTGTTGCAAAATCAGATCATATGAAACAATATTTTTATTTCTTTTCAACAAATACGTTTGAATATTTGGTTTTCGCATCCTCTATGGCGATTGCGGAGAAGATCGAAACTTTCAAATTCATTATCGACTGATTTTAAGACTCATTATTGACTGATTTGAAGACTGAAATTTTACTTGAAAACAGGCCTAGTCATGACCTTGTCTCTCCTTAGTGTTTGAGGAGCTCTTTCGTAACAATAAATGTTCAGATCAAGAAAACAGGACAGCAGTAATGAAAAATGCTCGTAATTTCGTGAAATAAAAACAAAGAACTAAAGCGTGCGTGTCCTTCAGTCTTAGTGAGTGCCAAGCAAACAAAGTTTATTTTTGTAGCATTTATGTTTGGCAGAGCAGAATTAAAACACAACCAAAACTCCTATTTTGCAGTCGCGCATTACGGTGTCTGGCGGAAACACTGTCTCATCGTGTCTAATTATTGCGTGCACAGAGATTTCAGGCAATTAACGGGCAGCCTTCCAAGCGCATTTTAAGTATGTTGTATCCTCCGCATGCCTTCGAGTTCTCACGTCCCGTCTACGTGCGGCGTCTGAGAGGCGTTTATAAACGTTCGCGGCGTCTAGCGACAACACTGTCCTCCCGATGAGGGCGAAGCTTGCACGGAGCGAAAGACGGGGCGCATGCAGATTTTGAACAATTCACCCCTCCCCCCCTTCCCCCGCCCCCATCCGCCCGCACCAAAACTAAAGAAGACGAAGGCAACGCGAGGCACGTGCGGACAGTGGTTTGTGACCGCGGAACAGAAACACACGTGGGCAGTCATGAGACGTGCGTATCATAGCTTTCCTGTAAAACCCTATACTCAAGAAATGATCTCCTGCTTACCACGGCTTCTGAAGCGCTGATTATGGTAGAGCTCCCACGCTAAAAGAAAAAACGCTATTCAAGTATAGCGGTTTTCTTTTTAATTTGCTGTATATAATTTTCGAAGATGTCTAGGGTGACTATAATGTTGTCTTCAGATAGGAAGAAGAAACTTGCTCTGCACAGATTGCAGAGGCTGTTTCAGGTTACATTAGCATTAAGTATTTCGGAAACCGAAATTTTTTAAACATCGAATAAGGAAAAAAGCTCCCTTGTAAGCATTCTTCTCTTTGTAAATGTGGTTGCAATTTGTTTAGAAAGGGTTACTTTGTAAGCATAATTTAGAAGTCTTAAGTGACTTGTCAATAATAATTTCTGTCTTTGAAACATTTCCTGGTAGTACATGATTTATAATGTTAACTACAACTAATCCGCACAATATGAAAGCGAAAAAACAAGCCGTAAATAATATAACAGCAATTTCAGAAGTCTAGGGTCATTATTTCATACCAACAAAGGCAGGGTAGTTTCGGAATCCCTCAGGCCGTCGGAAGCGACCGTCGAAGCAAGTTCCACGACGAGGGCGGTTAACCTCCGGAAAGCAGAAGCAGCCAGCCTTGCAATCTTGTCCGAACAGGCGGGGATTGCACTGTTTCGCGGGAAAAATGAAATAAGTGAAAGTTTCTTCTTGTAGTGTGAGGTTATGAATTGAAGTCCCCTCTGTGAGTACTATGCGACCATTGTGTTGCATTTACTTTAGCGCACAGCAATCTATCTGGCTTCAACTAATTACCGTTACTCCTGTAAAACGCCAGCCACTGCTGTTCTCTGGCAATATACTGGGTGTTTCAGGGAAGACTTTATGAAATTTTAAAGAATAGGCTTTTTGGTTTAAGAATATGGCTTTTGCGGCGCAGTAAAGCCGGTGTTGGGCGGATACGGAATGCCTTCTAATAGAATTAACTTGTAAGATGTTTCTTTATTTTCTGATAACTAACATTTTAACTATGACAGATAGGCAGTTGGTTGCAATTACAGATTTGTATCTTGTCGTTATCAATAGCAATATCACTTTTTATAAGTTCAGAAACGCGATTACCATCGCCGCTGCGGCTCAACAAAAGTAGGCTGCATCGTGCGAAAATACATGCGCTTTCGAAAGCATGCACCCAAAGCAACTCCTCCAGTGCACATAACTAGTCGAAAGAGCCAAATTTGGTCCAGCCACAGGGCCAAGGGTAATCGTGTTTTCTAAATTCTAAAAACTGATACCGGCATTACTAACGACCGGCTGCAATCCTTTAATTTCAACTAGGCGCCTAACTCTACTAGTTAAAAAGTGAATTACTAAATCTATTTAACTAGCTTACTACTTAAGAAAATTCACCGGTTTTGTGGTGCGCGCCAACGCTGGTATTGCTAGGCCGCAAAAGCGACATTTTAGCTACAAAAGCCTATTTTCGAAAATGTTTAAGTGCTCGTTAAAACACGTGGTATATAACAAGGCTCCAGATTGCTCTCGAAAGTTTACGTTGTTTATTGATACTTCCATGTCCCAATTAACGTGCGACTCCGCAACGTAAACGAACCAGTGATAATGACTTGTGTGCACGTCATTTTTTCCCATCTGACATGTGACGCTACCTGGCGGTTTTTTGGTTATGTGCAACCAGCCAACCCTGTGCGATCGTTAAACTGAAGCCCGCTGCAATATTCGGCGCGGCTGCAATACAATCCAAGCCGATCGAAGCGGCCGAAAGAGAAAGATGAGCAAAGAAGAGAGGGAAAATGAGAGGAAGCGAAGTGGGTTCATTGCGGTGGAAGTGGTGTGTGGATGACATCAATATAGCTGCCTAGTAGTTTTTGTTTACTCGAACAAAGTATGGCTACTCTTGTTCACAAAATGAATGAAATACCACAGCAGCGGCTCTCGCTTTATGTTCCGCCTAAGCCATTGCTACATTTAGCACCTGGCTTTACGCCTCGACCACTCGGATAATTGGTGGTGCACTGCGAGGAGACATCAGTTGCGTATTTTTATCTTCTTGACTGCGACTAGGCTGCTCTTGCAGAGATACCTGAAAAAAGTGGTCTGGAACTTATGCTTCCTCTGATGCCAAAAAGTTTTTCACGATGCCGAGATATGCTGTCACATCATTGCCTAAGAACGTGTATTAAAGCTATAATATGGAATATGGAACACGGAAAGGCATTAACAGTTCTCATCCATGAATAGCAACAATTCACTTTGTCCTCAGCTACTAAACATGCACGTGTAAGCAAGCACAAGCAGACTCCTCGTTTGTTGATTCCGGTGTAAAGCTGTTCGTCTATAAACATCAAAGTCGGTCCCTGGGCGCATTTATTTTCGTGAATAATGTGCGTAAAATGTTCCGCAGCAAACTAATAAATGCGAAAAAACTCGTTAGCAAAAAATCTAGTATTAAAACCGTATACACCACATTACTCTCTTACAGGACTGAGGCAGCGATTTTGGAGATGATACATTGGTGGCGATACTGGGCGAGGAGCCCTGGAATGAAAGGTTTAAAAAAATGTATTAGGACAGCTGTAGACTAAAACCCGAAGGGATAGTTTCGACGCTGCTAAAGTAATATTGCCGCATTTTGGTTTGAAAGGGAGCGGTAGTCACTCATGAGTTCCCAGGAGGAGGACATTCTGCAACTCATTTACATGGACTCTCATCCTCTTACAGTAACTAAGATTCTGGGGCCTTAGAGAGAACTTTTATCACAAAAGACAGTGTTGAAGGCGCTCCTGAAGCTCTTCAACGACTTCGCTTGGAGTTCCCGACTATAAACTTTAAGCTTTAAGTGGGCGCCCAGTGTCCCGATGTCATGGTGGGCAATGGACGCATGAAAAACTCATTTTGTTGCCACTCTTCCCTTTCTTTTCTCCTAAGTTCCTCTCCCCATGTGTATAGGGTCACCTACTGGGCATCGCCTGGCTATCCTCCCTGCCTTTGCGTGCTCCAGTTTCTCTCTACCTCTCTCGTTCATAAATACGAAGTGGCAGGATTCTCATTAACGGCAAATGGCCACTGGACGTCGATTGTACGAAATTGGCTCTGCTAATGAGGTCGACAGAGACAGCCTGTATTTTTTCAGAAAGTAGCCTAAGAGAAATTGCAGCCCGAAATGTTTTAGGTGCATTTTTTTCTGTCGGCAAAGCTGTAAATATGGGAAGGCTGCGGCAAATCCTAGTGTCCACAGAAACATTAATGCCCTGCAAGAGAAATTTGCATCCCATGACACAAGGAGCATTCTCGACGAGCCGAAATGTTGAAAACAAAGTGAGCGCCGGCCTTCTGGTGCTCGACCATACTTTCTTCTCAGCCAAAGAGAGGGAGCCACGTGCAGAGGTTTGTTTTTTCATGCTTTTGCTCTACTCGGTAACGGAGCGAAGGCGGATGCTTTAAATAGCCTATTTAAAAGTTTTGTTTAATTTCGAAGCACATTTGGCCTAATCATTGCAACTAGGTGTATTTGATTTTATTTTTCAAAGCCGCACTCAAGTCATTACAACGCTCTTTAGGCTTCTTCCCGACTACTCTATCGTGTCTGTGCAAATATTTTAGTTGAGCATCCCATAATAGCATAGCTTGACCGGCAGTCAAAAGTTTCACTGCAAATTAATTTGGTCTATTACTTGCGCCAATGTATTGACACCAAAGCAGCCCTCATGCAACGCCCCCTTTTAGATCATATCAATCATTATATATCAATAAAATATTTAATAATTGCACCCTTGCTACCGATTGGACATCGTGCGGAAATACCGTGAAAGTGACGAGAATATTTCGTCCGCCGGCTGGTACACATTAGCGGTTCTTCATTGTTGCCAGGTTTTAAAGGATTATTCAGCCCTATATAGATACTTGTGCTTAAAAAATATATTTTCTTATAAGAGATACTGATGGTACTCACTGCACAAGAAAGCTGAGTTGAAGAAAAAGCGAAATGAGGAAAAGAAGGCTCATTGATTTTGAAATAAACAACAGCCAGAACCAGAATAACGGAGACTTAGCTAATGCTGTAAAACAGTCAGCTTGAGGGCATACGCAGCTCAAAGCGATGAAGAACTCACACACAAAATTCAATGCGATTATTCGTATCCAGCTCTACAGCTGTTTACGTGCACTTTGACGGTTTGCAAGGTTTTAGGCTGTCTACTAAAAAGTCAGTGTTAAAATTGAATGCTCAAGCAACGTAAATTAAGGATTGCTCTTTAGAGTTTTGCACCAATAGCTTACATATGCATTGAAGGTAAAAGATAGCTGTTTTATTCAGGAGGTGCCTCTTTGAATGAAATTGTCGAATATAATTGAGCACTAAATTACGCCCAGTGCCACTCTACTCCGAAGTTCTGCAACACAGGCCCTTCCCTCCAGATCTGTCAAATAAGACGTCAAAAGGGCACTTCACAACGTTCAAATAATCTATAATTTCTTTTTAATGACTGCTCGTATAGGGCATCACTTAATCATAAGTCGTTACATTCTGCTGCTATCTGAATATCATTGCGAAGGTTCAGTACAGAGCACCTCAATCACGTCTTATATTTGTGCAAGCGTTAAGTAGATCATATGTGCCATTTGAACAAACAAAAAATATCAAATATTATATTACCAATATCATCAATAAGTATCATTAGTTGCCCACATCATATACAATGTGTAAAAGCTATTCACTGGTGTGATGCTCGGATTCTTTATGATGAATTGCTTCGGAAATGGGGCTTTAACCCCACCTTGGGTAAAAGAAAAACCCCTTGTGCCATAGCACTCTTTGGCTACAATGTCTTTGCGCCATAAAATTCATCCTCGTCACCTATTCATCAATAATTCCTTTTTTACGGGGATAGTGTCCTCAGTAAACAGATTGTGCACACCACCTCGTCCTGACTACTCCGATTTTTTAAGTCCGCTGAAACGTGAACAAACCACTAATATTTTAAGTTTGGATTAGGTTTTCTTCAAAACTACTTCGCCTTGTGTATATCAGTTATTACACGAAGTCCTGCTTTTCCCCTTGGAAAACTCTTTTCGCAGTATATCTGCGCCTTACCTCTGCATCGTTATGTCGATTACGTCCAAAGTTAAGTTAGCAGAGAGCTTCAGCGTACCGTGCACTGTATTACCGTTACTGGAGTACCGGGAATCCGGGGATCATCAGTGTGCATGCGCAGTCGTCTGGCGGGCGATACCGGGTAGCTGCGCGTTCCTGCAACATGGAAACGAATCAACACATGCACACAGGCAGTCGGCGGGCTCCCAGCCACGGTAACGATAAAATGGTACATAGTACGCATTAAGGTGTCTAGTGTGACAGCTCGCAGAGTAAAGCTGCCATATTGTTGGGAAGTATTCAAGCATTGAACTCGTGGCATTTTATATTTCAATCGGGACTAACGCGGCGATGTTTACTTGTGGTTTGTCTTGACAGAAGCACACAGCTCAGCAAAGGAGCAACAAATCAAGGAAACAAAAGACATGGGACACAGGGGAGTACACATAAAACTGTTTATAATATAAGTGCACCATCACAAACGTCACGCATGCGCAACAGGCGGTCTATATGTGCATTGACGCAAGTACATTATCTCCTTGCTAGTAAGAGCGATTGATGGTTTGAAAACGGAAGAAACACCTAAACAATCTGCCATTTCAGATTTATTAATTTCTTGAATCTATTACTAGAAAAATCTGGTGATAAGAATGTCATTTCGTTAGACTGGTTTGCTGATGGCCTCATCATTAGACTCGCATTGGTTTCGATCTACACTGTCGATGTTTGTATGCAGAAAATATAACCAGGCACAACTGAGACACGCCTGAACTATGTGGGAATCCGCGCTTCCCGCCGTTGCCTTTGCGCGGTGGTTGCCGGCATCCGCGTTGTTCTCCTCTTTCCATTTCTCCCGCCTCAGTCGGCGGAGGGGCGGCTGGGTGAATAATCCCTGTCATTCGGCCGCAGCTCCGTCCCGCCTTCCCAATGGCATTTGCCATTGGGGCCTTTTGGCGGGAATTTGGGACCCGCTGGAGCGGCCGCGCGCCGCGCGACTGTCCGAGCGGAGCCCATAGAGAGACTCCTCCTAGGCGTACGCTACTGTTCGTCAGGTGCGTACGCTACTGTTCGTCCGGGCCGGCCTTTTCTGCCCAGACCAGTGCATACTCGAGCTCGCCAGCGCGGGTCCTCGACCCGTCGCGGCTCGAGCCTGCCCAGGGGTCCAGCGACCTCCGACAGGCGCACCTTGCGTTGACTGCCCACTCTCTCTCCCAGACGGCCAAACGGCCGACATGAGAGAGATCACAGCACTGCCGCGGGGGAAATCTCCTGCAGCGCGTGCTAGCGGCGCGCATTGCTCTTGTCGCTCCGAGCGCGCAGTGGAGCCTTGCTTCTCACGCGCCCCCGGGACCGGGTGCCTGTTGAGTGTGTGTGTGTGTGTGTATCGCTGGAGGACGGAGTGAATAAACGTCTCCTTCGTGAACTTGGAGGCCTGTGTCTGTGGCGAGTCGCTCTCCTCTCTGCAGAGGTTGAGTACGCCGCAGCGGTGCCCCAAGGTGCGTGTGGTGACGGCTGGTCGGGGCCCTTGGATCGCGCGAAGCCCGAAGCCGCTGTGGTTAGTGGCCTGCGCCCACTGAGAAACCCAAAAAAGTCAGCCATTTGCGAGGCACAGATGTTTAATGCTTCCTTTAAGGAGCTGAGTCTTCATCCGCAGAAGGAAGGTCATGTAGTCATCATCATCATCATCAGCGTGACAACGCTCACTGAAGGACAAAGGCCTCGCCTATATCTCTCAAATCAATCCTGCAGTCTTGTGCCAGCTGCGACCGCCCTATCCTCGCAAACTTCTTAATCTCATCCGTCCACCTAGCTTTCTGCCACCTGCTGCTACGTTTGCCTTCTCTTGGACTCCAATCTATTACACTTAAGGACCATCAGTTATCTTGCTTTCGCGTTACATGCCCTACCTAAGAGAATTTCTTCGTCTTGATTTCTGATAGGACGTCATCAACCCGCATTTCTTCCCTGACCCGCTCTGCTCTCTTCCTGTCCCATAAAGCTACACCTCTCATTTTCTTTTCCAGAGTTCAATAGCTGCATTGTCCTTAACTTAAGCATAATCCCTTTCATTATCCTGCACGTTTCCGCCCCATAGGTGAGTACCGGTAAGATACAGCTGTTAGATAGTTTTCCGTGAGGGATATTGGGAACCTGTCAATAAAAGTCTGATAGAAAATTCCAAATGACCTCCACGCCTTTCTTAAGCTTCTAGTTACCTCCCTCTCGTGATCTGGATCTGCTGCTACGGTCTGGGAGTACCTTATGAGAATTTAAAAAATTCTATTTCAGATCTTGCGATCAGTAGATAGAGAGTTTTCGCATGTTTCATAAATTATATTCACATGAGTATTCGTGTTTTTAAAAATGATTTTTGGTCTTTTGTAGCGAAAGCTATATTACGGTAGCTTTTTGAGCCTTCAGCTTGGCGGCACTGCCACCTTGTGGCAGTTGGTTGGTCACATGGTTGGTCACATGGTGCAGAGCAGCTGCCGGCGACGTGGCGCCGTGGCTGATCACGTGACCAAGTTCCACTCGGCTAGCTGTAGCTATTTCGTCACTCCAGGTTTAACCAGAGCTAAACCACCGCAAATTTTTTTTATTCGTCAGGTCAACGGAAAGAGTGGATGCGTCTCAACGTGGTCTCTTCGTTTCGAGTAGTTTTAAATATTCATTGCACTGGAGATTTTTATGAGAAACACAAGTTTCAGTTTGAAATTTTGCAATGTTCGTAGTACACTGTTTAGCCACTAAGGCTTTTCCTCTAGCTGATCTGTCAACGGAAGCCTTGACGAATAAAACGGTTTGAGAGATGTCATTGGCATTCTTCTAAAAACAACTTTGGAGCAATGTTTACCGTTTTCTCGGGAGCTGTAAGATATAAGCTAACTGACATTTTCAGAGGTATTAAGCAATGTCATATACATGAATGGTGCCCGGATCAACAGCCTATCTTTGTATATAGTTTTTATGTGAAGGGCATAATTCGGTAGAAATTGTAAAAACTTAAGTCTCGTAGAGAATTTGAACGCTCTACAGGTAGCGGATTTCAGAAAAAGTACATTGACAAATAATTAAGAATATTAGACAAAATTTCAATCCAGTTTTGAGATCTGAAGCAAGCTGCCTCTATCATTATGATTCTCTAGCTTTTATAGCCATGGCTTTTATTACAACTGCTAGGAAGCCAACAAATAAAACCATTTTAAGAGTCTCACCGTACCTTAAATTGACAATATAAAACAATGCTGTAATGGCGACTAGTTGTTTTGTTATCTTCAGACTGGCGCGCTTCATTTTGGCACAACGACTTTTGTCCTGTTTTTATAACTAGTCTTTGTGCCAAAGTATAGCGCACCCCCCAAAAACAATATAAAAGCATATTGGCATTGTAAAGGCAATTTATTTCACATACTCACGGACATATCGCTGCATGTTTACGCCTCTCGTCGGGACGTTTCTTAACTTTTTTGTAGTCTGGGAGTTTTTAGAGAAGGGCTGACGCTGTGCTGTAGTAATTGTAGGTAACTTTCTTTTCCAAAAGATCCACGATTTAATTCAAGTTATCTTAGAAAAAAGTATTCTAATGCACATGATGCATTGTGCGATAACATAAAAAAGGAGCAAAATTAGCGGATACTTAAGCTGCACTTTACTGGTATGACGCGGTAGCGCTAAAGGGTCTCTTCAGCGGCCTGCGGTTCTCTTTGCATACCACTTCGCAGACACGGAAAATGTTCTTCTTGACGCAGATACCGCAGTCGAAGTCTTCATACTGCTCGCGCGTCATCTGTTGGGGCAGCCGTGTAGATTAGTTTGCGGGAGGTTTCTGGTGTCTGCCGCAAGCCGCCATCACTAAGCCGTCGCAAGCAACGAGCGTATTGAGCGGCGATGTGCATTTTGCTACAGGCTTAATCCCTGTTTCCGTAATTAGAACGTCAATTATCACACAGATATTCATTTGCGTGCAATCGTAAGGTACCACTATACTTGAAAGATCACACGACATACATATATGCTCCCAAAGTACTCAAGCCATACTAACGTGCCTGCGCAGGGTAGGGTTATCCTGCCTGACTCGCAACCGAAGAAATGCTGTTTCGAAACGCGACCAAAATTGAACTTTTTATTTTGCAGGTGTAAATCATTTACACTATAAATTGCAATTATTTTAGACGTGCAGAGATGCTTAATTTGATTTCCGTGTCATGTTCTTTGATCACTTTAATGATTCCGCATTTTCACGTGTGACGTCGGTTTTCGCATCGCGGGACGTCACACGTGACGTCAGTTTGGCTGCCCATCAACCCAACGAGAAGACACCCTTTTTTCGGCGGGACGGCAGCCTTAACGTTGTCGCGTTAATAAATGCCCCACAGCGCGTCTCCAGTAGCAGTGGCGACAAGACCACACATTTTAAAATGGCGGCGGATATCGCGTCCATTCTTCTGTCTGCTTCTGTGGCTTCCAGGTCTCAGATGTCTCTCAGTTTCGTTTTCGACTACGAAGTTGCCAAAAGTTAGCCCTCTTTTGGAAAACCTCAAGCAGAAACCGTTCAATTTTCGTTTATACACCCAAAAGCTTCGGAGGCCACGCCAAAATTTCAGCACTAATTCTCATCCCGAATCCAATAATTGCACAAGGTAGCTCGAGCGGTCATTGCATTTTCAACGCAACTCATTGAAAATACTAATATAGCTAACAAGAGCAGTAATCGCTCACAAGACACGGAAAGCAGCACTATAGCTTCCTGACAAGCCACCAAGCTCGTTGATAACCTCTAAGTAAAACAATAAAGTGCGCATGGATGCACGCGTGCTTCGCGACTAGCAGAATGACTCTTCAGTATTTTTATTTTTAAAAAGCGCAAGGCCTGGATCCGGCGTTAGCAAGGACTAGTGGAGTACACAGCATATTGGATAGATCTGATAAAAAAAAAAACGGGGACTTATACATAATGTTTTCAATTTAGAGTAATTACGCATGTCCAAGTGACTTTTTTAACACCAAAAAAGGTTGTTAAAGCATTTTCAAACAAGCAACATCTGCTACAAACACAAACACCCCAGCAAGGTGGTTCCAGTCTTTATTTGAGCGGGGACAGGATGAATCGTAAAATGCATTGTTGTGGCCCGTAAGCGATCCAATTTTAGCAGTGCCGTCCAGCCGATGAGATGTGCAAGTGGGACCCTAAAGCAAAATATCGGGAAGAGTGATACGGCACGATATTTTATGATGCAAACATTGCAGCGATAATGTTGTCTCAGTGGAAGTACAGGAAAGTGTAAGCTTTTTTTCTTATTAGCGGTTTTAGTACCGGTGTAGCGCGTGTTCCTTGCTGATTATGGGAGGAGTAGGTAACTTACACACCCATGATCTTGAAGGTGAAGGTTTTCATAGCTGCTGTTCTGCCTTGCGTGAGGGCTTGTTTTGTACTTTATACGCGCGGAACCGTTTCATTGCTTGCAAGCGCAATCTCTCGTCATTTCCTGGCAGAGGCTTTTTAATTTTTCTGATTAGTTTATGTATTCGGCCACAATCCCAAGAACAGCCTTTGATGTAGTGAAATGGAAATATTTTGGCCGTTATATCGATGGCTAAGCGCACGCTACTAAAGACGATACACTCATGATAGTGCACAAGTTCTGGACAAGACCCCTCTAAACTCTCAACAATGGTTTTTGAAGGTACCATAGTACAATATGTTACAAACTCTGGCAATACCGGAGCACGCTCAGACATTTCATAGTACTTTCTGCATGGCTACACAATACCGGCATTAACGATGTTTCGTAAAATAACTATACGAAATAACTCGGATGAAAATACACGTTTTAATACGGTGGTGTTTAAGGCCCTATTCTCCAGAAAATCCGGGGTTGGCGTTGTGAGCGAAAAATTACCGGTTTGCCTTTGGCAGGCGGTCCCAGAAGTGCCACTTAGGAGGCAGGTGGCCATCTATGTCACGTGACCTTCCTGCTTCATAACCAGATAACCGCATTGAGAGCAAACTCGGGAAGAGCAACCTGTGCCGCACAAGGTCGACCACTGGGACCGTATGCCATCGCAGGGCAATGGCGCATTGCTCAGCCGCTGCATCACTGCGCCAGCAGAGATGTGAGGACTCCCGGGGATCTATGAATGCAAATTAGAGAATGACCTTTTGCCTATACGGAGTTACCCATTACGCAATTCCTCATACTCTAAAGCCAGAGCGTAAGTGTCACCTCCAATTCTTAGTGCCTGGTTAAACCGCGTATTAAAGAAATATTGTGATATTCTGCTGCGTTTGCCCAGTTTGCACTATATAATAGCGTAATCCAAAACACTTCATAGAAATTTACTCTTTCGTGAAGATTGAGTAACGAGCATAAAGTTTTTTATAAACACCACTTTTGTGTACAAATAACCTAAAGGAATATTATTACTGAGAAGGAAACAAGAATGACGGTACTTATGAAATGTTCTTAATTATCGTCAATGCTATGTCTGTAGCAAAAGCGGAAAAAATCTTAACTCTCTACATAAAATAGGCAACTCAGTGAAGAATGTTTACAGTTTTATTCTAATAGAGTAAACCTTAACCTGGAACCTAAACGCATGTACGGCGAAGCGCAGTTATTTTTGTTAGTTGTTTCAGAGCTTTCAAGAGAACGACGAATTTCACTGCGAAAGCACTGCATATTGGCCTCTGAAGGAAACATGCCCTTCGGTATTATTAAATGAAAATGTTTTGATAATAAAAAATTGCATTTTTGAGTTTGGAGTAGACATTTTATTAATGCCAGGAGAGCGGTGAGATGACATGACAGTGGATTAAGACAGAACATCACCTTCCTTGCCTATAGCTGCGCCGTCGTGAGTGCTTCGCAGTTCTTCGGGTCTTCGTGCCTTATTAACTGACCGATACTTACACCCTTCCAGGCATTACAAGCCGCAGTGGCGGAGCGAGCACATAAAAATAATAATAATAATAATAATAATTGGTATGGGGGGAACAGGAATGGCACAGTATCTGTCTCACATATCGTTGGACACCTGAACTGCACCGTAAAGGAAGGGATATAAGAGGGAGTGAAAGTAATATTAATAATAATAATTGGTTTTGGGGGAAAGGAAATGGCGCAGTATCTGTCTCATATATCGTTGGACACCTGAACCACGCCGTAAGGAAAGGGTAAAGAAGGGAGTGAAAGAATAAAGGAAGAGAGAGGTGCCGTAGTGGAGGGCTCCGGAATAATTTTGACCACCTGGGGATCTTTAACGTGCACTGACATCGCACAGCACACGGGCGCCTTAGCGTTTTACCTCCATAAAAACGCAGCCGCCGCGGTCGGGTTCGAACCCGGGAACTCCGGATCAGTAGTCGAGCGCCCTAACCACTGAGCCACCGCGGCGGGGCAGGGAGTTAAAGAAGAAAGGCACCTTTTCCCGTTTTTTTACAGGAGTACTATCCCGAGAAACTTCGCCGCCGTCCGACGCCTGTCCGCCGCTTCTACCCGTTTTTTAATGAAAGGCTGCCCACAGCAGCGGAGTGCACCTGCACTTGGCTGAAATATCTGTAAAGTTGACGGCCATCCGGGATTTCTTCAGCAACAAAGGCTATATATTTCCTCAACGGAAGCAAGACATCGCATTGGCTGCAGCAGTGGCGGAGCGAGCACATCGCTATGCACCTTTTCCCGTGTCTTACAGGTTAGTTGCTGTTTTTCTGGCTGTGATATTACTTTAAACGTATCCACAACATTGCTGCTGCCACATGCAAATTTTTCCTTGATGTTTTATATCGTTTGAATTGAAATGCTGCTTTCTTTTACTTGTGTCTTTATCTTGCCGCATAAACTGTAAACCCTTGGAATACCCACTGAGCACAATTGTCCGAAATCTCGAAAGAACTTGTGAAACTGTTTGAAGGCTTCAAGCGGGAACTAAAGCAAGAATTCAAAGAATTCAAAGAAGGATTCGAGCGAGAACTAAGAAAAGACTTTCAAGAAACTAAGAGCAGCATAGCATATATAAATCAAAGCTACGAAGAAAGGAAAACCTCAGTTAAGACAGTTAAAGAAGAAAATGAAGAGCTCAGAAAATGTGTCACTAGTTTGCAGAAGGAACGTGATGCCCTGCGCTTGTAGTCAAAAGGTCATGAAATTCGTCTTGGCCAAAATGAACAGCGCTCCCGATGTTTCAACATTGAAATGTCGGTCGTGCCACAAACTGACGATGAAAGCATTCTTGAAATCGCCAGTAAAAATCGGCGTAGTAAATGGCGTTTCTCTTGAATATACTGACATTGAGGCATGCCACTGAGCCCGAACAGCCCGTAACACTACTGCGCCTAACATTGTCGTCCAGTTTACTCGCAGGGGAATGCGTAACGCCTTTCTTGAAAAGGCGAAGAAACATAACCTCACTTCAGTGGACTTATACCTCAAATCAAAGGTCCCCATCTTTGTGAGTGAGCACCTTTCCCCGGCAATAAAACGGCTGTTTGGTGCAGCAAACAAACGGCGAAAATCATTTGGATGGAAGTATTTGTGGACGCGGCATGGAAAAACCTATGCCCGAAAAGCAGATGCCTCGTCAGTCGTCTGTGTCGAGCACATTGATGACCGGACAAAGTTGGTTTAGCCGTAGTGGCAGTCGTACTTTATATTTCCTTTTTCAAATGGTTCTTCAACCATGTGATGTTAAAACTACAGGAAAAGCAAAGTAACCGCAATTATCTGTCTTCCACCAAAATGTGCGCTCTGTGTTGCAAATAAGGGAAACGAACTGATGCTTGTTCTTGAGATGTTCGGCAGAGTATTTTCTGCTATCCTGCTCACAGATACATGGTACACCTACGAATCACAGGTGTTCAATCTACCTGGTTACCAGCGATTTTTTCAATGTTGTTCAGATCATCAAGGGGGTGGCGTCTCCATTTGAACCAAAGAAAACATAACATGCGAAGTATCTGAATTTTTTGCGGTTACTCCAGATTACGAGGTACTTACTTTGCGCTCTGAAACGAATCTTTTTTGCGTTGTATACCTTTCGCCCCCTGTTATTCCGACATATTTTTTTTAATTTCTTGGAGGATATATTTGGTTATGTGACAGACAATAAGTTAGATCTTTTCTCAGGGGGCGATATAAATTTGAATACGCATTTACCGACGAACAAACAAAAGAAGCTTCGTGATATTATTGATGCAAATGGCTTTTGGAATGCAATTTCGTAATCAACTCGTGTCACTCCAGATAGTGCCTCACTCTTAGATATATTTATCACAGATATTGATACACATTTAGAGACTGAAAATACTGTGTGCACTGGCCTCAGTGACCACTTTGTAACAGTAATGTTAGTTCGGAAATCTCATGTCGTAGCTAAAAGAACCATATTGTAACGGAAAACAGGGAGACAGGTCGCTAACCAGCAGAATACAGCAAGCAGCCAGCCAGCCAGCGCGAGACACTTCAACGTCTTCGAAGACACTTCAGCGCCACCTGAGAACACCAGGTGGCATTACTCCCCCTCCAAAAAAAAAGAAAAACAAAAGCGGGGTTGCAGTATGGGCAGTGGAAAGAGAAAAAAAAACAGCACAAGCACACAAAAATGTACAAGGGAGGTGGGCGAAGGTGTCCCACGCGAAAACTAGCAGAACACTGAGCGTACTATCCATTACCGCGTGAAGTAGGGTTTCATGCGGACAACGTGCACAACCTCAGAGCGGGGTGGACGACGCTGAGGCTGCACAGTCCCGTCAGGAAGAACTTCGTAGGTCACTTCGGTGACGCGGCGCAAAACTCGGTACGGTCCAAAGTAACGGCACATCAGTTTTTCAGACAAGCCTGGGCGGCGTACCGGGGTCCACACCCAAACTTGGTCTCCCGGATGGTATTCGACGTGCCGATGACGGAGGTTGTAGCGGCGTGCATCCGTGCCCTGCTGCCGCTGAATGTGAAGACGGGCAAGTTGACGTGCTTCCTCGGCGCGCTGAGCGAACTGCTCGGCGTCTGGCGTGAGTGGGTGGTCATCAGTGCTGCATGGAAGCATTGCATCCAGCATCGTCTGAACGTCACGTCCGTAGACCAGACGAAATGGTGTAAATCGGGTCGTCTCCTGGGTGGCCGTGTTGTAAGCGTATGTGACGTACGGGAGAATCTCGTCCCAGGTTTTGTGCTGCGAGTCTATGTACATTGCGATCATGTCGGCGATCGTTCTGTTGAGTCTCTCTGTGAGCCCGTTCGTCTGTGGGTGATAGGCAGTAGTTTTGCGATGGTTCGTGTGACTGAGCTCGAACACGTCGCGCATGAGCTGTGCCGTAAACGCCGTACCTCGATCAGTGATTACGTGGGACGGTGCGCCATGACGCAGCACGATTTGTTGCATAAAAAACTGGGCGATCTCAGATGACGTACCGCGCTGCACCGCTTTAGTTTCCGCATACCTTGTTAAATAGTCGGTCGCGACTATGATCCATTTATGACCGGCCGATGACACAGGGAATGGGCCCAGAAGATCGATGCCGACTTGATCAAAAGGCGTCCGAGGGGGTTCAATAGGTTGGAGCAAGCCCGCTGGCTTGAGAGGAGGCGCCTTACGACGTTGGCAATCGCGGCAGCCTCTGACGTAACGCTGGACGGCGTGAGAAAGTTTGGGCCAATAATACGCCTGGCGCACGCGTGCAAGTGTGCGGGCAAAGCCCAAGTGGCCGGAGGTCGGCTCATCGTGACAAGCAAGAAGGATATCGGCGCGGAGATCTGCCGGAACGACGAGGAGGTGCGCTCGGTCAACAGTGCTGGAGTTTTTCTTAAACAAAATGCCGTTCCGGAGACAGAAGGCCGGCAGGTTTCTAGAAAATTGTCGGGGTACGACAGAAGCTCGGCCCTCCAGATAATCAATGATAGGTCGCAGGTCTGGGTCAGCTCGCTGGCGGGTCATTAGGTCTAAGGCGCTGACAACTCCAATAAAACCACTCTCGTCCTCTATGCTATCATCCGCTAACCCGACGGGCGCGCGAGAGAGTGCGTCAGCGTCTTCGTGCGTCTGGCCAGATTTGTGCACAATGGTGTAATCGAATTCTTGGAGGCGGAGGCTCCATCGGGCTAGGCGCCCCGATGGGTCGCGAAGATTTGCAAGCCAGCACAACGAATGGTGGTCGGTAACTACTTTGAACGGGCGGCCGTAGAGGTACGGACGAAATTTCATGGTTGCCCACATAACCGCAAGGCATTCTTTTTCTGTGGTCGAATAGTTTGTTTCAGCGCGAGAAAGCGTGCGGCTTGCATACGCGATGACCCTTTCCACGCCACCTTGGTGTTGGACGAGTACGGCGCCGAGGCCGACGTTGCTCGCGTCGGTGTGGACTTCGGTTTCAGCCTCTTCATCAAAGTGCGCAAGAACAGGGGATGTTAGCAGTCGTCTGCGCAGCTCGGCAAAAGCCTCCTGCTGCTCGGCAGCCCACACGAACTGTGTATCATTGCGCGTGAGGTGGTACAGGGGTGCGGCAATCTTTGAAAAGTCGGCGATGAAGCGGCGGTAATATGCGCACAGACCCAAAAAAGGTTGCACACTTTTCTTTGTTGCAGGAACAGGAAAGTTGGCGACGGCAGCAGTTTTCTCGGGGTCGGGCTTAACGCCATCGGCACTCACGAGGTGACCGAGAAACTTCAACTCTTTGTACCCAAAGTGGCACTTCTCGGGCTTTAGCGTTAAGTCGGCCGATCGGAGGGCATCTAATACTGTCCGCAGGCGTTCAAGGTGTTCGGCAAAGGTTTCGGAAAATACGACGACATCATCGAGATAAACCAAACAAGTTTGCCATTTTAGTCCAGCGAGAACGGTATCCATCATCCGCTGGAAAGTTGCCGGCGCTGAACATAGCCCAAAAGGTAGCACTTTAAATTCGTACAGTCCGTCGGGTGTCACGAACGCCGTTTTTTCGCGGTCCCGCTCGTCGACCTCTATCTGCCAGTACCCACTCTTTAAATCAATGGAGGAGAAGTACTGGGCGCGACGAAGTCTGTCGAGTGAGTCGTCGATACGAGGCAGCGGGTAGACGTCTTTTTTGGTGATGTTGTTCAGTTTCCGATAATCCACGCAGAAGCGGAGTGTCCCATCCTTTTTCTTCACCAGCACGACAGGTGAAGACCAGGGGCTGCTGGAAGGTTGAATGATTCCATCTGAAAGCATCTCCTTCACCGGCGTTTGGATCGCCTCACGCTCCTTCGGTGAGATACGGTACGGCTGCTGATGGATGGGGCGGGCATCGTCGGGCGTAATGATGCGGTGCTTGAGAAGAGCCGTTTGCCGGACTTTCGACGAAGAAGCGAAACAGGAGGAGTATTCAAGTAGGAGGGCACGTAGTTCTCGCTGTTGAGTCACCGAAAGGTCCGGGCTGATGTCAAGGGATGGGCGCACAGGTCTAACAGCTTCGAACGCGAAACATTCAGAAACCTCCGCTAAGGGGTCGGCGAATGCGATGGCAGTAGCACGAAAAAGGTGCCGGGGCTCGTTAGAGAAGTTAGTCACCAGGAGCTCAGAGCAGCCGTCGCGGAGATGGATGAGACCTCGCGCTGAGCAGATGCCGTGGGTGAGCAAAAGGGACAGGTTGCCCTCTGCGACCGCTGTCCCTTCACGTAGTCCGTCGCAGTGAACACTCACAAAAACGCTGGCGCGTGGCGGAATCCAAACGCTCTCGGCGGATATTCTAAGGGCGGCGCGGCGTGGACAGTCCTCGGAGTAAACATCAGCTTTCTCGGTAGAAAATGTGACAGTGCGCTTTCGGAGGTCAATAATAGCTCCATACTCTCGGAGAAAATCAACGCCAAGGATACAGTCACGGGAGCAGTTCGGTAGAACTAGGCAGCTGACAACAAATGTGGAGCTGCGAATTTGGACTCTTGCTGTGCATAGGCCAAGCGGAGTTACGACATTTCCGCCAGCCGTGCGAATCTGCGTGCCGGACCATGGTGTCATTACTTTTTTAAGAAGCGCCGCTAGCTTTCCGCTTAAAATCGAGAAATCAGCGCCAGTGTCCACCAAAGCACTAACCTTATAGCCATCGAGAAGCACGGGTATATCCAACGAGAATCGATCTCCGAGTTCAGGTACTGCAGTCGTTGCCTTTAAATCGCGGTCGGTCGCTGTTCGCGTTGTCGGGGGGTCTTGTTCGTATCGATTGCCAGCGGCCTCGCCCCCTGAGGTCGCTCTCTTTAGTTTTCCCGGCGGGGACTTGGCGACCGTCTCTGCGCCATCCAGGAGGAGCTTTGGGGCTGTGGCGAAGGTCGGCGTGGTGATGGAGACCGAGACTGCCGCTGGGGAATTGTCGCCATGCGCTGCTGGGCTACGTAGTCCTCGATCTCCCGGGGTCGTTGACCTCTTGGTGGACGGGGCATGTCGATAGGGAACCCCTGCAGCCCAAGCTGTCGATACGGGCACTGGCGATACAGATGACCGGGTTCCCCGCAGTGAAAGCAGAGACGCCGCCGATCCGGAGCACGCCACAGGTCCGTCTTCCGCTGGGGTGATCGTCGATTGTCGATGTAGTACGTGTCGGGGTGTGCGGAAAACAGCGAGCCTTGATTGGACGGAGGAAACTGCGCCGAAGAGGGCGCAGGACGTTGCAAGGCTTCAGCGTACGTTGGACGACGGCACTCCGTTGGTAAAGGCGGCGGGTCAACGGACGGGAACGAAGGTCTCAAGGCTTGAACCTCTTCGCGGACCAGGCTAGCGAGAGAGCCGGCCGTCGGCAGGGGAGCACCGAAAAACGCCTGGAGCTCTTCGCGCACAACGGAGCGGATCAGGTCGCGGAGAAGACCAGGGTTAGCCCCGAAGGCAGGAAGCGGCTCTGTAAGTGAAGCGGCGAGTACCGGCCGGTCGTAGGTGGTAGACCGCCGCCAAAGCATCTTCTCCATCGTGACCGCCTCCGAGAGAAACTCAGCAACAGTCCCAGGTGGACTGCGCACGAGGCCAGCGAAAAGTTGCTCTTTAACGCCGCGCATGAGATGGCGCACCTTTTTATCTTCGGGCATGGCCGGGTCAGCTCGCCGGAAGAGCCGAGTCATATCCTCCACGTACATGCTTACAGTCTCATTCGGCATCTGAATGCGAGACTGCAAAGCCCGTTCAGCCCGTTCTCGACGATCCGTGCTGGTGTAGGTCTCCAGCAGGCGTCGGCGGAACTCGTGCCATGATGTTAGGGCGTCTTCTCGGTTTTCGTACCAGGTACGTGCACCATCCTCGAGACTAAAGAAGACGTTTCGAAGTTTAGCGGCGTCGTCCCACTGGTTGAATGAGGCCACGCGTTCAAACTCGAGAAGCCAGTCCTCTACGTCTTCGAGCTGACTGCCGTGGAATGGTTTGGGCAGTCGCGGATTCTGCAAGGTGTAGTAGGCAGCAGCTGGCATGACAGGTCAATGGGTGGGTGCTCTGGCAGACTCCAAAAGCCCGTGTTCGGGAGGTAGGCCTTGATTTCTCCGGCTAGCACGGTGCACGGGGGTGTCCACTAGCGAAAGACTGGAGCCCAGGGTATCCGGAGGAGTATGAGACATATACAGGGATCTTTACCCAGCGCCTACACCAAAATATGTAACGGAAAACAGGGAGACAGGTCGCTAACCAGCAGAATACAGCAAGCAGCCAGCCAGCCAGCGCGAGACACTTCAACGTCTTCGAAGACACTTCAGCGCCACCTGAGAACACCAGGTGGCAATATAAACTAAATTCTTACGAGAAATTACCCCTGCTGCACTTGATTCGTTTCGTCGTTTCGTTAGTAAACAGGGCTAGAACCCGGCCTACGCAACTGAAGATAGTGACACAGCATACTGCAATTTCATTGACTTCTTCAAATATCTGTAATAATAATAATAATTGGTTTTTGGGGAAAAGAAATGGCGCAGTATGTCTCATATATCGTTGGACACATGAACCACGCCGTAAGTGAAGGGAAAAAAAGGAAGACAGAGGTGTCGTACGATACACATTCTCCATTACGTTCAAGAAGGAAACCGAAAAATGCTCGGCAGCCTTGGCTGACACGTGAATTACTAGATTCGATTAAACATAAAAATGGCCTGTGTGCAAAGCTTGTACAAAAAGGTAAAGATACTCAAGCATTTTGTGAATTTAAAGCGTACAGAAATAAGCTTACGTCTAAACTGCGTGCTGCAAAGAACGCCTATTTTTGAGGTATATTTTCTGATGAGAGAATAAAACTTTCTGATGGTACTGCAGCCAAAACTGACTCACTGATGAATTCTGGCATTCAAGCAGTTATAACCGATACACCTTTACATGAGCGGAAACGCCTAAATGGCAGCCAATCAGCTGACGCCTGAAATAGTTTTTTTTCGTACAGCAGGCCGATCACAGTCATTGCTCCGGTGCAAACAATACATTCGATGCTGAACCCTTCCTCGGTCAGGCCGCTACGTGCCATTCACTCCTCTTTTCTCCGACAGACTGCACAGAAGTATGCCGTTGCATTAAGTCCATCAAAAATAGTAAATCCAATTTTTCTGTGTGGCATGCAGGTACTTCCTGTGATGCACGTTCTTGACATAATTTGTCCAGTCATTACTTTATGTATAATTTCATTTTGTCCACGGGCGTATTTCCCCAAGCAATGCAGACTGCACGTGTGGTTCCTATATTTAAATCTGGAGATCGTAGTCTTTTCGTCAACTATCGCCCAATTTCGATACTACCAGTATTTTCTAAAGGTGCGGAAAAAATACTACACATCAAAATTGTATCGTTTTTATCGAGTCACAATTTTCTGCTTGATTATCAACATGGCTTCAGGAAGCATCGATCAACAGAAATAGCACTTTTAACGGAAAAAGAATTTCTCATTGACACATTCACCAACAAACTTATGGTCCTGGGCATATATGTCGATTTTTCAAAGGCATTCGACCTTGTCAGTCATACCATCCTTGTTTCAAAATTGCACTACTACGGCATTCGTGGAACACCACATGCGCTTCTTACATCATACCTTAGCAACAGGACACAATATATCGAAATAGACAACATTAAATCTTCTTTGCAATCTGTTCATACCGGAATTCCACAGGGAAGCATACTCAGACCGCTACTCTTCCTTGCTTATATTAATCATACGGCACACTGCACCCGGGACGTAAAGTTTAATTTCTATGCGGACGACACTACCGTTTTCGTAACCGGAAGTACTCAAGCAGATGTAGCGGAGCGAGCAAATATGGTGCTTCTGGACTTGGACGCTTGAGTCAAAGCAAGAAACTTAAAAATAAGCACAAGCAAAGCAAAAGCAGTTGCATACATTCTAAAAAGGAAAGAATTACCGGATGCCTTGAACGTACTCTTGGGAACAAAAAAAAGTTTAAATTGTTAACTCTGTGAATGTATTCTGAGTGGTCCTTAAAAGGCACCTTACATGGAATGACGACATAGATTACTTACATTCAAAAGTTGCATCAGCAGTTGGCGCCATCGCCCGAACAAGATACTTGCTGTCTTGTAAAATAAAACTCTTGTTATATAACGCACTTGTGCTACCGCTCTTACAGTACTGCAGCTTAGACAGGTACACCACAGGGATAACCAACTTATCTAAATTACACTTGTTGCAGAAAAGAGCATTTCGGTTTGTTACGGGTGTGTCTTACTGTCATCCAACCAAACAGCTTCTCTTGAAGTATAATGTCCTTTCTGTGTTCTCCTTTTTTGATCAAAAGATAATCATAACTTATAAATTTTTCATAAAATCTAATGTAAGTATTATCATAGACCTTGCCGAATTAAAAGAAAATATTCTAGACCAACAAACACGACACATAAAAATATCTTTTTTCAGTGCCTCGCACGTAATCATACACTCAATCATTATGCTTTACTGTACCGAAACTACTGAATAAGTTGCATGCAACTGGATTCGATCTATCTAGTGAGTCTTATCGCCAAATTGGTCTTTTTTTCCTTGAAAAACTGTTGTGAACATAGTGTTGCTTTGTATTTAGAATGTTGTGTTGATGTATTCTCACTTTAAGACGGAGTTTTAGGACGTGTCTATTTTCTGTTTTTGTACTTGTCTATGTGTCTTATTTTTATGCGGGCAAAAGTAATAACATGAAACTCTTCGATGTATAAAATTGTGCACGTTTTTCTAAACTGATCTTCCTCCTAGCTGTTGCTTTGTCAATTATTGCAGGGGGCTAGGGCCTTGTCAAGCTGCCTTTCACAGCTTTTAGCCCTGGCCCCTTTCTTTTTGACGAAAGAAGAATAAACTTGACTTGAAACTGATCAATTGACACTTAAGTCGTCATTTTGTTCTATACGCTAAAGATATGTTTTCCAAAAAAGGCGCCGGCTAGAGTGTCAGAGCGGCTGTATGCGCTCGATAAAAGCTTTCATCCTGTAAATACAAAGAGAAATTTCATTGCTTAATGATCAATAAGCGTGTGTTCAGTTACAACACCACCATGCGGGAGCACAATGAAGTGAGGCGGTGACAAAGCGATGCCATGTTAAGAAGTGCCCGGATCTAACAGAATGACAAACGCCGCTAGTGTGTCTGAAGGAAACAAAAACAGAAGACAGGGGCACAGAGGAAAAAACAGCCGTTCATTTCCCCAACAATGCTGCTTCAGTATCGCGTAGAGTGAATCGGTGGGCCGCAGTTGCACCCTATACGCCGTCGTTCGGATACCATTGCAGATGGGCAGGCTGAAGAACGCTTGCAGATAGGTAACAGATATTCATGACAGGTTTGCGGGCACACCAGCCATTGTGGCCACTGCAGAACGTTCCCGTTGACTCTCCGACTCTCCTTCATGGGCTTGATGTCTAACCCAAATTGGCACCAGCTGTCGAGAATCATGCGGATTAGTGAACGGCTGTACAAACGCATAACCATTCTGCCTGATCTGAGCGTGCACAACCCTTTCAAGGTAAACATTGACTAGAACACAGGCTTCTATGACTATCGCTCTGCAATAGCTGCTGTGATAAGCTACCATTGTATAAGCTCCCAGGCTTCTAAATAGTAATCAAACATGAAGTTTTTTAGTTTCAGGTTGTTCTTAGTCACATCCCATACAAAGCACAACAAAACATATAGGCTCATCTTCTTTTTTCTAGGCGAACATCGATAATACAATTCAATCTTTATTCTGCGCGACCATAGCAATTGCAAATGACACGGCTGTCCAAGCCTCAATGAGCTTGACTGCACTGGAGATGCTGATTTAAGTGAAAAGTTGCAAGTGCTGAGCTGTTACGCGCGGTGCGTGCTCTCTTATCTTTGAGCACTTGGAGGGTCACTTTTAGTTTATTCTGCCGATTATGTGAGATAGATATTTGAAAGCACAGCTAATTTATTGAGGCGCCTTTCGGTTTCCGATTGAAAGGAAAGATTTTTACGCCTAAACGTTTATTCAGATGTGAAGAACGCGAACTGAACCTTTTTCCAGCGAAAGGCACCAACAATTCGTTTTTATAGGACTGTACAAATTTTAGCGCCATAGCGACAAGGAGCTTGTGTTGCAGAACATTTGTCGTCGGTGTCGGCATTGTTGACCATGAGTGAAAAATCCCCGCAAAATTACATGATGACCAATCTAGCAGGCAGGTGGGCAACATAGGTCATGCAACGTTGCGGCTGCATCACAACCTGCCCACCGGGTTGTGAGCGAACTGCCCATCGTGGCAGGTGACAGTAATATTGATCATTGGTCGCACGGGAACAGTGAACTCCGCCGCACAAGGCCCACCAGTGGCAGCACCTGCCATCCAATAGGTCCACGGCGCATCGCTAAACCGCTGTATCATTGCGCAAGGACTGGTATTCGGACTTCCATGGACCTATTAATGCAATTTAGGGAATGACCAATTCTAGATTTATGGGCATTAACCGATTGCGCTATCGATGCATGCCCTTAAGACGGAGCTGAAGTGTCATCACCAGTTTTTTATACGGTGTCGTAATAGATCACGATTTTATGATGAAAATAGCTGTATGTGGCAAATAAATTATTATTATATACGCATTTCTGTGATCGACCTAATGACCACTCTAGTCATGAAATGGACGTAAAATACATTTGAGATAAAGAAAGAGCCGGGAAGTGTGCCGCACTTGTAAGAAAAGGAACAACTTCTGCTTGTACACAATTTTATGCATGCTGCCTAATACGGTTAGCGGACAGTGCGGCTAAACGTAACCGAAATTTCCTAATCACCGTTCGCCTTTTATTGTACATATATCGTCAAATAAATATAGCCAACTCATTTACTACCACCCTGGGATCACGGCTGCCTATTGTAAAATGTCCAGCTCAAGAGAATGAGTGTAGCAATTATGGAAATGTAATTCAACCTTTGTTTTCTATATGGGGGGAGGGGGAAGCATTTGGTAAAACCAAAACACTTTATATTGCCAACATAGCTGCGTCTTTCAGGACCTTTTTTTCATGTCTTCTGTTCGTTAGTCGACTCTCAGTGTTTTCATTTTAAATTTCGTATTACCTTAACACCGTGAAAACAAGGGCAGGGATTGAGAAGCAATAAAACTATTATATTTACTCTAGCTCGATCAGAACCCCAAAAATGCCGCGGCTTTGTCCACTTAGGGCCTCGTGCTAAAATAACTGATTCCTGAATGTCCGAGGCGCGACAGTTATTACGCTTTGTAGTAGATCAGATGACTAACTGTAGGACCTAAGCAATTACACTAATCTAGAATGAACGCTCTAATACACGGCACCGTTTTGAAAACTTTTGTCTTGCCTAATTTAGCACCTCTCCTACCGCTTTGTCGGTCACCAATATAACTTCGTAACTTTTTTCTCTCCTTCACCGAGCGAATCTGCTCATAATTTAGCTAATTTGTAGGAAATGTGTCGGGTCATATGTGCTAGATATCAAGTGGATGTGGTTTCAAATATTATTGTTGTATGGCCATATGTGACAAAATGCCCGTTTTGCCCCGCTCTTCGTTAATGTAATACTTACCATTACATAAGGGGCAAGCGTATAAGCAACGCACCTAGGGCACTGTCGACGATTATACTTTCAGTGCGTACAGATCTTAATATAATTTCTCAGTGCATCACATTTTTGGATCGCTAATGCTAAGTATCATGATTGTCGCTTGTAATGCTCCCAGTTTTCACGTAATGCAATATTACAGTTCATTATTGCGCTTGTTAGATATTTTATTAATCTTTCCTTAAATGAAATGTATAATTTATTTATTTGCTTTTAATTTCCTTGATAGTGTCAATCCCGTCAGGTATCGTAACAGGGAGGGCATTCAAAAGTATAATAAGGTACAAATATATCAATGGTGATTAATCAAAGTATGTAACGAATTATTACACAAAATTATAGACCAACATATACGTGTAGGAGCTAAAATATATAATGAAGAGCATGTGAGAAGAAATCAGCCAAATTAGCCGGACAAATCATTATCTCCCAAAAGTAAAACTAGATACGGGGAAAATAAATTCACTTTGACAAAATCACAATATTTACTGAGACGCAAGTAATTCATTTTCAACTAGAGCGATAAAACCATTTAATGTTGGACTACTAACAATACACATGTTAAAGGTGTTCCATTCTCTATAGCACGAGGAAAGTAGAAACCTTTGAAAGAGTCAAGTACGGAATGAAAATTCGTTTAGTATGTGTATGTGGCTATTACTTGTTTGCCGCGTTTCTGATTTTGATAAGTGACTTGGACTTTAAATTGATTTTGTGAGAATTGGCATATGCTACATAAACCCTACATGAAACTTTCCTTGCTCTAAGGCACATCTCAATTCCAAGGGCTCCCTGTTAGTGTATAAAAAGTCTGTTTTTATAAACCTGTGATCAGCATATGGATCTGCTTAACTTTCTGGAATTAATGTGTCATGTCATTCATTATTTCTTCATCTCGTCTGAATTAGGCATCCGTATATTTTTAGTCAAATTTATTATTTGACGTGAATAGAATTATGATCCTTCGAATATGGCTTACGTCCTAATAGCGTGGCGGTTTTATCAGTATATTCAAAATGTTAATCTCAAATTCCTTTGACATCGTTGTGCAGTTTTCATAAAATATTTCCTGCTTTTTTTATTTTCTTGTTATCTGCTGGTTTGGACACACTATTTTCAAGCAATATAGAGATAAGCAATACGTTTTTAAATAGAGGTGAGGTGCGGGCAATTTGGTGCACTGCGAGCATTAAAGGAGGCCGTACATTTGTAAGTGCTAAGCTCCCCCTTCTAGTGCAACAGCAACTAATCTGTCAGTAATCGCAGAAAACCCTTGTAAGTGTTTAATAATAGCTGCTGGAAGAAAATGTTAAAAAAATGATATACCAGGTAGTGAGGGCCTTTCGTTGTAGCCATCCGGTCTTGGGAAACGGCCTTGAAAGCATGTCTCTCTCCAACGGCGATTAATCTCCGCATAACAGAAACAGCCACTAGGGCAGTCTTGTCCAAATCGAGAGAAGCGGCGCTGATTGAGCAGGAACATGTAATGAAAATGTGTTCAAGTTTCCTCGCTAGAGATCCACTCTACTCTGGATCAGGCTATATGTTACCGCTAAAGGATCTAGTAGAAGCGAATGAAAAGCCTTAAAGAAATCATCTAAAAATATAAACAAATATTATGCTTCTGTCGCGCGAAGTATCGAACTAACGACACATATCCCTTATATCTATACAAGATCCTAACGTTTAGCGCACTTTGTTTCTGTTGTGTGCCCTCCCTGGCCAAAACGCGGGAATTATTCCCTGTGTATGATTAATTTCATTCTATGTATACCAATTTCAGGAAATACATTATATTTGCATTGTGTGTCACTTGTTTGTGGTTGGGGATAAGGCCGTCCTTCTTTATTTATACTGGCCCTCTGTCGCAAAAGTGTAGTCAAGATTGAATCGTCCTTTTTTATTTCATATTGTCCCGAAGTGGCTACGGCAGTCCGGCGAGCAGCAAGACAGCGAAAAGGCTTCTAAACGAAACTCTTTAGGGGGCTCGTTCGCTCCCACAGATAACTCAATAACTAGGCGGCCGTGTAGCGACAAGCGACATCGGTGGTCGTCGAAGTGAGTGCCTACCGCTCTATGCCGCGCTCAATTTAAAGCTGGCAAGAAAGCTGCGCGTGGCCTCGATCAATCAAGATAAGTCCGGTCTTATCTCGGGTAACGAACAAAACCATAACGTCACGGGCCGGTGGCTTTGAGCGTGCACGAACAAGGAATTAATATTCACGGCAATATCGCATCAGTATCATACGGATGTTGGATTGCATTAACAAGCTCCTTCCGGCATGACAACGGCAGTCTAGATGAAGGGGGGCGCGCTCTATGCAAGAAACAAATTCGACAATTTCAATTTAGGCTGCCTAAGATAAACCGTGCTTCGTCATACTCTCTCATGTGTCAATCTAGAGGGCAAATTGTGCGTAAATATTCTCATCTTTTATAAAAAAAATATTTGCAAATTCAAAATAAAATTCCTGGGGCAATGACCCATGAAGTCCAACAAAGGGCGTAGTGCTACTGCACAAATCAACTTGTCAGCGCCTGCGATTCATTATTTCCATTCACCATCACCTTCATCATCAGCCTAAGTTCAGCTGCTGGATAAAGGCTCATCTATACACATGCAATTAACAAATTCATGGGCCAGTCGCAGCCACCGTATTGCCACAAACGCCTTAATCTCTTCCACGTAGCACTCATACCTTTCGCTACGCTAGCCTTCTATTGGAATCAACTCCGTTACTTCGTGCATCTGCTGGGCGTGCACCTGGTATTTTCGGATGTGACAAGACAGGAGTATATTCGTTATCACGTCATACGCTTCATGATTATTGTCAATACTTCTCATCTTGACGGCACCCTTCTATATTTTGTCTGCTTTGCACACATGGAAAGTTTGCTCATATTTCATTTATTGCAGAGGTTCTCATTGAAACAAAATAAAATATTAAATTATCGTACGGGCTGAGGCAAGATGTGGCCGTGGTTTGCGGATCATTCTCATGACGTCGCTGCAGTCAAACGTCTTCGAAGGTATTACCATGCTAGCTGCATGCAATTAGGACTACTAAAATCAAGCTGTGAATGTGAAATTTTTCTGGCTTTATTTATTCCTACCTTTCAGAAATTTTTTGCTGTTTCGCAAACCGACTCGAAAAACAAATTTGTTTTTTAAAAAAAGTAGAAAAGGACGTTTTGCGGCCAGAACGTTATTTGAACAAGGAAGCGCACAAAAACAATGCGAACAACCTCCGATATCCTCAAATATGACATTACAGTAAAAGCTCGTTAATTCGAAATCCACGGGGCCGCCAGGCCAGTTCGAATTAACCAAAATTCGAACTAATGAAAGTGAGCAAAAATGGACGCGTTTGATGCCCGGAGGGCACGAAAAACATTTATTTAGCAAAACAATCTGTTATCATCTTCTGCTTCTTCTCTCTGAGGGCTACCGTGTCACTCGGTCTTCTAGCGCGCGAATGCGACGCAGGGAGTCTTCTTCCCTCTCTTCAAAGCTGAAGAAAAGGCGCGCGACATTCAGCGCTCCCATAACTTCTGCCGCGGACGGACGCACTGGCTCTTGCTCCTCGTCGTCGTCCTCGTCTTCTGCCTCTTCTGGAACAGATTGCTCCCCAACAATTTCAGCGACAATGTCCTCATCACTTCGGGCACCGCACACCGCACACGGCGAAATCTTCGGCTTCGTAGGCATCCTCGATGGCCTTCCTATTTCGGACGTAGATCGACAACGTACTTGGTGGAATCCCGTGCTTTTTCGCGATTTCCACTGTGCTGGCCTTCCGTTCGTCCACCTCGCGTAAAATCGCCACTTTCTCCTTCATCGTCTTGGCGCAGTATTTCCCACGCGACCACATCTCGCGGACACAAGCTCACAGCAAGCGGCGTGCAAAACGTCGTTCCTCGAAGCATTCGCGGCAGGGAAGACTGGTTAGTACTTGTTCCAGCACACTAGCGGCGCCCCGATGGTTGTGCTATCTATCGTTCTGCCGTGAAAGCTTCCAACGATGGTTTTCAAAAGCGACGCTTGGGGGCGCGCAATTCGAATTATGGATGGCGGCGCCAATGTTTGAGTGAATTAACGAGCTGTTACGCGCATAGACTTCTATGCACTGCGGACCGGACCACGATGACTATTTCGAATTATCCAAAATTTCGAATTAACGAGTTGTGAATTAACAAGCTTTCACTGTACCCGTAGCAAAAAGTAAACTACTAAAAACAAATGGCAAAATTTTGCTCTTACAAATTTTAGGCAGCGATTATGATGATGGATCTGCAGAGGCAGTACACGGTACATACACCTGTAAAGAAAGCATAGTAAAAGTGCATTGTGCTGCAAGGAATAAAAGAAAAACAAGCTCTTTACGAACTACCGAACGGCCGCGCCGCAACCATCCCTAAGAGAATTTCCTATCGACTTGCTTACTCACTTGCTCCGACATTAGATTGCAATTATGGTGCATCAAAAAAAAGTTTCCAAAGTGTATGTAGAATAGAAAAAGCCACTTATATTTTGTTCCATTAGTTTCGATATCTTACAGAACCTCATTTCACAGCGATGACCCTATGTCAAATCACTGAATAATGTGCCATACTTTCAGGTCTCTCAGGGCCATGTCTTTCTGAACCCAGAGGTTGTGCGGTATTCAGTCCATCTGACAGAGGAAGGCATGGAACGGTGAGATTTTTTCTTATTTGTCTGAGCACAGCAAGAATACAATGAAATGTGCCGCATCCACATTGATTCTTCTGGACTCCTCATATGCGCCAACCTCAATGCCCCGGCCCTTCCGCGGGATGTGGCCCGGGGCATCGTTGCGTCGCCTGGTAGTCCTGTGCATAGAGTCATTTAACCGCATTTTCCAGCTACAACATGTTAAGTGCTATTCACAGAAACAGCAGGTTTCAGCAGCGACTCATAAAGCAGAGTTACAATATGTCAGAAGAAAAGTATAATGGATTAAGAATCCTCTTTATTCCTCTGTTTTGACTGTTATGCGATTTTAGAGCATCGCCCCCAAATGCCTTAGTACCCTTCTGCTGCTCCTGTAACGTTCTTATTCTCTACAGCTGCCAAAACTGTCTCCGGCTTGATCCCCCCCCCCCCCCCCGGTTGCGTGCGGTCATTTTTTTCAAAACATTGCAGAAAAATTTACTTCTAGGGCACTTGAAAAGAATGCGTGAATAAGAGTTGAGACTGTAATCAAATGGCTTATGATATAGGTTGGTGTGGAGGGTCACCCAAACCCTGCGATTAAGGAGAGGAGACCAACGTCAGCTAAGGTTAGCTGCCGAGCAGATGCGGCGTGGGGCAGGTGATGTGAAGGAGTTTAGGCGAAGCATAAGCGAGGAGGAAGCACCTCGGAAGCTGGGAGATACTGAGGGTTTGAGGGGTGGAGCACGCTGTCACGCACACGGGCCTTACGCAGCTTTCGCGAAATGTGGCACGGGCCTCCCACGATTACGTCACTACACGAGGGCGCGAGCCCTTGGCTCGCGCATTGAGCGGTCTTCCTTGTAATCCGGTCACACATCCTTTTAAGGAAGGAAATGCTTCTATAAGCTCTTCAAGCAGGCTACGCTTAGGCCGCATGGGAGGGCAGGCAGACATATTGCTGATTAAACAGTGAGAGCATGCGCTCCGGTCAGAAACGTGCTTCCCGGTAACATCCAAAAGTATCAAGCCTGCAGAAAAGGCACGTATAAAGTTACTGAAAACTAAACAACAGTTTCTGAGGAAAGAAAAATAGCAGTAAACTGTCTCACATCTCGGTAGACACCTGAGCCGCTCCGTAAGGGAAGGAAGGATGGTCGGAGCAAAAGAAGTAAGGGAGAAAGAGGTGCCGTAGTGGAGGGCTCCAGAATAATTTTGACCACCTGGGGATGTTTAACACGCACTGACATCGCACAGCACAAGGACGGTTTTGCGTTTCGCCTCGATTGAAACGCGGCCAATTTCTAACCTGGCAACACGGCCTTATTAGCCGCGTGCCATAACCATTGAGCCCCCGCCGCTAATTACTGGAAATTATATTTTGGTGCAGCACAGCTAATAGTCCTGTCTAGGGAACCGAATATCACCCAAATCAAGCAATATTTGATGTTTTTAGGTGGTATTCGGGGAAATTCTTTCAGAACAGTTGGAGTGCTGGAGACGAAACTCCGCGGAGAAAATTGTTGTGTTGCCGAAATTGGTGATCCTTTTCTGTGCTAAAGTACAGGCTGCCTCATCATTGTATAGTGCGCTCGAGTGTGGCCCTCTCCTGCATAAAAGACGGCACCTCGTCGTGGCGTCCAAGTTTTAAAGGCTACGCTTGCGCGGAAGTAGAGACACATGAACCTGCAAGAAAGATTCGCGCAAGTAATTTGCCCGCAAACTGGGGACTCCTTTCTAATTTCACATTTGACTGCGTGGTGTATACTGATCGAACTCTCTACACAAGGGAGGCGCAGGCTGTACTTAGCGGTGCATTGCAAAGCACGATATAGGACGCTGAAAGGCGAAGCAGGACACTGTGTTTAACAACTATTATGAAGAAATATAAAGCAAAAATGTTTATCTGTGTATGGGCACAAGAGTTGTCTGCTATTAGCAACGAATTATTAAAAGTTCTGATGGAACACATATACTTAAGGTGTGTAGTGACCGCTGAAATGGGGTTACGCTGTCAAATAACTAGAGGAGTGAGAACAAGTCCGTTGAAATTGGCAGGTACTCTTACATCACGAATACGGAGTTACCAATACCCTTGATAAAAAAAATATAACAGCTCTATGTTGCGCGTCCTCTGGGACAGAAGCATGGTCGCTAACAAAAAGGTTTGATATTAGTTTGACAGCAAAGAAGAGAGCTATGACAAAGAAGCTCATTAAGCCTGAGGACATAATCATCATCATTAAGTGCTCATGCGAGTAGCATCAAGACACAAGCGTTTGCTATGTGTGCCTTCCTGACCTGGGTCGTCTCTTTTTCTTCTTTGCTGTCATCAAAATCAACGAATACTATCATGCCCAACTTTTGGCCCTGCTTAAGACACAGGAATAAAGCAGAATGGAAAAGACAGTAAACGCGAGTTCATAATATTGTATTTGAAACCAAGCAGAAAAAATTGACTTCAGCGAACCCGTTTACTCTCTTAATAGAAACCTGTTTCACCTTGAGGGATTCCCATAATCACTTCACCACTTCCTAACAGGTGGTCTATTACGATAAAAGAATGAATTTCCGGAGTAGGCGAGTGTATCAAGGGGGAGGAGGTGATTACGAAGTTTGGAAGGATAACATGAACAGAGCTGCCACAAGACAAGAACATCTAGAGGGACATGAGACAGTTCATTCTGGAGTACACAGTGGTTTGTTGGTGATGACTTCACATGCAAAGCTTTGCTCTCTTATAGGAAATCTACTCCTCATTGAAGGATTCGCTGAAACACTGTATCGCCACTATAACAGATTGCACTCCAACTTATTCAGAGGGGCACAGGTGAGTCCTTTATTCGGGACAGATATAGGCTGATGGTAACGTTACACATATCTAGCATTAAGAACCAGGCCAGCCGCTTCCCAGAACCAGAGTTGTACGCAGTGCTTACAAGATAATAATTACATGTAAAAGGTACAGATTCTTCAATTTTTTAATTGCACTGATTAATTGCAAGCGGCCAATAGTTGGCAATCCAGATATTTTCATCAGTTCTCAAATAAAGTAATCAGTTAATCTCTAAGCGAAAAGATTGGCAGTGGCTTAGCTCGGCTATGCCAGGATAGACGTAGCGAAAGCCAAGGCATACGTTGGTTAGCCTTGGTTAATCTTGATTGCAAGTACAGGTTAGTCTGATTGTCTGGCTAGTTGTCACGTGGTTCGTCACGCGGTTGGTCACGTCACCAGTCAAGTTGTTGGTCACGTGGTGCGGTGCGACCACGGTGGGAATGCGAGCACGGCGAAACTGCGAGTTCGTGGCCAGTGTAGCTTTCGCTACAAAACAAGCTGCAACTACCGGTATAACTGCGCGAACCAATACTTTGGCAAACACTGTACTCATAGCACTTAATATTCATTCACGATAGAGGCTCAATTATCAGGCTGCGGAAAAGCCACGCTCGCAAGTATGCACGAACATAAAGCCTGAACGGCGTGCATATGACTATGCTCATTCCCGCTGTTTCCAATTGTTCACCACGCACAACACCTTGAGCTTCGTCGATATATAGTGCGAACAACAATGGAGTGCGGCGGTTTTCATACAGGCAAGCTGTGCAATAAGTATTGGTTCGTTATACCTTAGCTATTCCATGCAGCGCGCACTCCGACAGAGCTGTCAGTGCAGGTGCTAATGCTACCACACCGAAACGTGGAAAAAATAGTCGCGAAGAAATAGAAAAGAAAATGCTGGCGAAAATGAGCGCCGTATGAATCGCATTAGAAAAATATTAAGAAAGCCCTACCTGCCCATAATAGACCGCGTAAATTATTCTTAGGCTAATGAACATTCGAAGGCTAATAAAGCAATATTAATCAAGTACAATCTGGTAATTGTTCAGTAGGTTTCTGAAGGGGTTTGATGGGTTACTTTTTTCCACAAAGTGTACAAGACTGCGTAGAATGCAGGTGTCGCAAAAGAATGCTTCTAAGCAATTTACTGAGCCCTGCCTGCTTATTTGTGCGTCGAAATTTAGTTTGAGGTGGCGATGCACTCAAAGCAATCCAAAAAGCAGACGCATTGTTTCTTTGGTCTCTTAATTATCACTTACTCCTGTCACGAACTACGAAATGTGCATACGTAGCAAGGCTTCCTACCTCCATTACACCATAAATTAACACGTCGAAATGCTATATGCTGGAGAAAGGTTTGTATACTTCTACCATCTTGAAATCTCGGCTTGTTAACAGTTTTAATTTAACCTCTAAACGGCTGTAAATTACCAAACAATCCACAATTAAAAAGGATGCCTTTATCTCCTCACAGACTCGCATCTTAGGTACGGCTCCATAATAGCCTTCAGCATAACGTTAAGTGCCTGGTATCATTGAGAAAGCCTGGAAAAGATGTGGCCGAGAAGTCAGCTGGATGCCCTTCTTGGTGCCAAGATGACAGGCTGCACGACGTCATTTCCCCTTTCTTTGCCCAGCTTCGCAGTGATCTTCTTCATTAGGTCATTCACGTGTTTCCCCCTTTGTACCCGAAAGACCCCTCACCTAGCAAGTTATCCTCAAGATATTGGGACGGCTTCATTCGGGCGATGAAGGCCCCTTAGATCATTGTGAAACTAGACCTCTGGTGTTGAGCAGTGGTATCCTGTAACGAGGTTCCAGAATAGATCTGTAATACAAGGCTGAACATTACGCGAAAATAGTTTCTGGCATACACCAAGCTCCCAAATTGGCCGCCGAAGCCAGACAACGAGGATGGGCAACGTATGTGACATGATTATGGGGGCTATTTTAATGGGCATTCAAATGTACTTACGATGTTACTGTCCGTCAGCGGCAAACATCTCAGACAGGCAAGCCGTTTCAGTAATGCACGGGTCATTATGGACGAAAAATGTGAAGGCAATATCTGTGGTGTAGGAAGGGCGAGGTAGGCAGACGCACAATAAGCGGCACTCGGTAATCTTAAGTGCCGCCTAGTGTAACGCATAAGTAAAGGCCGAATGGTGCAGAGAAAGTTAAGTATCAGTGCGGCCACGGTCAGCAGCCGGAGCAAACTGAGATGCGTCCGTGCAGTCCACAGCTATCCCACTCTAAAGTCGCAGGCTTGCTCGAGTAGGAGTCCTTGGAAATATGATTCAGGCGTCGAGACTAGTCTTCTTGCTGCCGGAAGTGTACTCTAGACGGGTTACTAACTGAGGCGCGGATGTGCCTGCTGCTATGCTTTTCCAGGGTGAAATGCAAGTCTTCGGCCACAACCTTTGCGTTCCCTTGTCAGTGATTCGTTTCGCTGTCAAACAACTTAATGTGCTTTCTCTTGGGAGAAGCCCTCTTCAGTTCCTTTTTTACCGAAGCGATGGCCTTGCGGTACAGCATCCGCCTTGCATTCGGAAGGTGCTATGTTTGACCTCCAGTGCCGCCCTGTACCCACCGGTTCTCATATAGCTACAAGATTTACTCTGGCCTGGTGCTCTGCTTTTATGGGGATGAAGTGCTTGGGAAAAGGGCACTGTACCAAACCATAGTCTAAGTTGCTTTTCCTGGAGCTTTTAACCCCTAAAAACCCGGCACCAGACGAGAGTAAACCTTGTAGCTATTTGAAAACCGGCTTCTACCCGGCGGCACTGAGGATCGAACCTTGCACCTTACGAATGCGAGGAAGATGCTCTATCACAAAGCCACTTTGCAGCAGCGACAGCAACGTACGTTTCTTAAATTCCCTGTGATTTGTTCATCTGTTGCATATTAGTGCCAGCTGACCTAGAACTCGTCGTCCTTCGAGCTGCTGTCATCGGCGCTGGGCGCAGGGATTGGCTTTCATCCAAAGGCCGGGTAAAACTCTACCGGGATTGATCGCCTCTTCTGCAACAGCAACGGTAGCTGCGAGAGGAACCTTCGACTGGTGACCAACTGCAGAAACCATTCACAGTGGCAGCAGCGACGGCGTCAAAGGGGCGTTTCCCACGTCTCCTGGGAATTCTTGTCCAGTTGCAGGTTGGTCTGTTTTCGGTCCCTTTTCCGATGTACTACCGTGGTGTCTCTACTGCTGCTGCAATGTTGCCGGTGTTTTGACTTCGTGGTGCAATTTTCTTGGTATCATGTACTCCAAGGGTTGCGAGACTGCATATGTCTCCTGATTCCTGAATGCTGATGTCCAGTCAGTGACGAGCTGGTTTCTCTTACGGGTGATGTGTAGTGTACGGAGTGTGAGAATCAGTACCACCTGAGTGAATGTGCCGGCGTGTCCCAAGCTGCTTTTAAATCAGAGGGGGAATAATTTTTTCTGTGCTGGAAATGCCTGATGAGTATTAGTGACAGGCCGCAAGGGGGGGGGGGGGGAGCAATAAGAAAACAGGTCTAGATTTTAATGTTTTGTATGCGCCAGCATTAACTTCAAGTTCGACCCTGGGTCCTTTGTGGAAGAAAGCGCATGGAATCGAAGCGATTACTGCAGTCATGAACGGCAGACCACGCTAAGAAGCTCAGACGAAAAAACTAAGCGCTTCGCCGTCCGCCTGGCGGCCGAGGCTGAAGACCTCTTCTCCTAGACGGGGTCGGATGTCCTCCGGCCGCAGTGCGACAGATTGCCTCCCTGGACGCCTGCGTGAGGACCCGGATGTGGCTTCCGCGCAATATTAGGCGGAAATAAATGTTCTTCCTCCTCCTCTAAAGACAGCGGAACGACAGGACGAGATCTACAAAAATGTGGGTACGCGCGTTGAGAAGACCGGAAGATCAGACACGTCTGAGTAGGTCCCCAAGCTTCGCGCAAGAATAAAGGGTCTCGAGTGCAGAGGAAGGAGTGTCTACTTAAAAATCACGAGCTTCCTAAAACTGACCAGAAGTATTTGTTCAAGAAAGTAAGCAAAGCTGCAAGGACAATCAATGTGCCTGAACTCACCGACTTGTCTACTGGAGCACTACATACATTTTTAGTGAAATACATTAACGAGCAGAGCGTTATTCTTCAGCTGTTACACTATGTCATTAGTAGAAGAACACTATGTCGTTAGTTCACATCACAATGAACTTGATTCGAGATAATAGAGAGTGGTTCTTAGCAGCAAAGGACGTTGCAATAGAAAACGGCTACCGGTATTTTTGGCACAAAAATAGGGAGTTATTTCTAAGCCGGGCAGAAGATGACAAATATACCGTAATACTGAGCCCGGAAGAACTGACGAGCATGCTTGTACAGTCTTCGAATCAACAAAATCATGGCCATCATTGGTAGAAAATATGCTCCCATTGAAGGGACACCTTTGGGTCCTGCAGACGCTAAACTAAAAATAGATGACTTTACAATAACAGATTTTCAAATCAACACACAGTCAACACGGACCAACAATTATTTGTTGTCAAATTTTTTGGGAAGTTTTACTTTTCATATTGATGCCGTTATGCTAACTGAAACTTGGTGCATAGATGATGGGGCTGTTATGTTATTACCTGGTCATAATGTATTTTCACCCACTGTAAGAGAACAGGCGGAGGTGCTTTAACTGCTGTTCTTAATGCGCTTTTCTGTAACATTGAGCCAGACTCATCGAGTACAGCATGTGGTTTTGAAATACCGGCGATTCAGCATGCAATCAATGCCATCTGGGTTGTTTATCGCCTACCGCATGGTTGCGTAAAATATTTAATTTCGTGTTCAGAGTTTATGTTTGACTATGTTTCCTGGAATCGTATATCCTTATAATGAGGACCGAGAATAATATTGCGACGAAGAAGACGAGGCTGGCAGTGGCGTGGAACAGAGCGCCAAACCCTTGCCAATCCCCCACCGTGGGTATGTGCCATCGTACTTGAGGCAACAACAACGACGGAGCGCTCAGGCTATGCCAGCGGCCATTAAATCATCTCATTGCCATCAGTCAACCGGTCTCCTTCTGCTGGCCGTCACGTAACAATATCAACGGCTGCGGCTTAAGCCTCGCATTGATACACATAGCTGTCGGGTACCTACCGTTTATGTAAAGGGTACAAGCTTTTCCGCGGTGCGGTGCTAGTCTTCTGAGGGTTCAAAAATTGCTTGCGAAAACAACCTTTCCCCTCGCCCCCCCCACCTGCCCCTCCCCCCGCCCTTTCGACATATCGCTGAATCGAAGCTCTTAATCCACCATGTGCGGTAACGCCCATTTGTGGCCATGTTTCAAAATCACAGCAGTCGCCTTGTAGTCAAAGCATCCACCATGCGTGCCGCAGGTGCTACGCTCAACCCTCAGTATCGCCGGGTTTCCAGGTATGTTCTGATTCGTATAAGCGTTCTCCCGGCCTGCTGCTCAGCTTTTGTTAAGGTCAAGTGAAGGGGAAACGAGCCCCAAATAGATCGTCGTAAATAGACACCTCTTGTAAGCTCGCAAGCACAGGGGTTTAATAACGAAGTCGGCAAAAGATGATGTGAGACAAGTAGCACCTTAATGCATCTCACGAAGTCAATACTAAAGGCTCCATGACGTCCTTGTGCTTGTCTTTTTTCATCGTCATCCTGATTTTCTTCAACTTTGCCACAGTATGATACGAAACTTAGCCTAGTGTTCAAAAAATAACATGCTTCTGATTTTTGGGCCTTGCAGTACGCTAAATAAATTCTGAAATTAAGAAACAAGTTTTGTTCCACAGCTTGTCCGCAAGGATTGCTTTCTTGTTTCAAGATGTTATAATAATTCGGCTGCTTTATCGACTTTAGCCCGAAAAATATCACTTAGTGATACCGCAAACTCAGAATACTCATTGTACAAGGGCTCCGACATGAAGTAAAGTTATAACCAGTAAAACACAATTAATTTGGTTCAACTGCAGGACTCCTGGTAAGTGTTAAATTGAGGAACAGCTAATCATAAAAGCAGCAGGTGTGTGGAGCTCAAATATATGCTATAAACCTATGCGAACGCCAGATGAGAGATAATTGGCTTTATTCCGCAACCTTTATGCCAATCCTGAACGCTTTACTGACTGCTCACAACGAATAAAGGTCGCCTGCAAACACTTCATCAAGGAATTCAGTTGCTGAGCTCCAACGAATTAAAATTCAGTTTCATACGCGAGGTGCCTGTGGCTCAGATCTAATCATAATTGTGACGAGAAGATTTATAGTGACGAGGAAACAACTTGCGAGAAATGTCGCAAGTACTGTTTAATATATTTCATAAAGACTCATTTCTTGTAATAAGGGAATAATTGCTCATTCGCATCCACCGGAGTGCAGCCATACGGCCACAAAGGAAAGCTATACAGCTTTCTCAGAAACTTCGTAGTTAAAGAAAAATTCGTCCTAGTTCAGGGTTCAAACCTGGGCCCACCGCTTCACAAGAGCAGTCGCTCTACTAATTAAGCTTAGCGGGACGGCAAGCTTGTGGTAAGTCGAGAGCGCATTGATCAATAACTCGAAGGGGGAACAGTGTTGGACAAATGTTTAGGCGAATCCCCGGAGGTGGAGTAGATTTGTAATAAGGGAGTAATTGCTCACTCGCATGCACCCAAGCGCAGCCATGGGGCCCCAAAGGAAAGCTATGCAGCTTTCTCAGAAACTTCGCAGTTAAGGAAAAATTCGTACTTTGTACGGGGTTTGCACCCTGGACCTCCGCTTAACCAGAGCAGTTGCTCTACCAACGGAACTAACCGGGACGGCAAGCTTACGGCAGGGCGAGAGCGAATTGATCAATAACTCGAAGTGGCAACAGTGTTGGTCAACTGTTTAGGGGAATCCCCCAAGGTAGAGTAGATTTGTAACAAGGGAGTAATTACTCATTCGCATGGACCCAAGCGCAGCCATACGACTACAAAGGAAAGCTGCCCAGCTTTCTCGGAAACTTCGTACTTAACTAAAAATTCTTCCTAGTCCGCGGTTCGAACCCGGGATTCAATCCTTGGGGGATTGCCCTAACAATTGACTAACACTCTTTCAAGTTCGAGTTATTAGTAATTTTGTTTTCGCCCTACCAGAAGCTTGCCTTCCCGGTCAGCTCAGTTGGTAAAGAGACTGCTCCGGTGAAGCGGTGGTCCCGGGTTCGAACCACGGATCAGGACAAATTTTTTGAGAAAGCTGTATGGCTTTTCTGCATGGCATTATGGTGGCGTTTGGGTGGATGCGAACGAGTAATTACTCTCTTATTACAAATCTGCTCCACCTTGTAGGATATCACTAAATATTTGTCCAGACTAATTTCTTGACAAAGAAAATGCAATTGCAGCTGTTCCCACCCATGTTACATAATAAAAGCGCTCTACAGTGTATTTAAATGCCCGTACCAATGACTACTCGTCTTTAGTCTATCGTGTAATCGATGACTTTATTTTGTCCGAAAACGTAGAGGGAGGTAAGTCGTACATTTCACATCCCAAAAGAGAGAAACAGGGCTTACAAGCACACTTTAGATCGACACAGCATGAAAATTTCTTCTTTGCGAATTAAAGTACCAAACAACAAATAAATTGGCTAGCCAATCAGCACGTGGCCTGACGTTAATTCTCGTGCCATCAGCGTTGAGTACAAGGCCAACGCGTGTATTGAGAAAAAAAAATCTTGTGGCTTCAATCCACGCTGTGAAGGAGGTTGGACATCGAAGCTGTGAAACGATAGCCAGTTACCTATCGCGACGTCATTTGGAAACTCACACACGTGACTCTTCAAGCTGCGGAACCAGAGACAAGTGAAATGTACTTGAGCTGTGTGCTGTATGCCTAATATCAAAGGAGATATGCTGTTTGCATTCAATTTTTAGCCTGGCGTTTCTTGCTTATGATTACGACACGAAAACGCAATCGTAATGTTTACCGGCCCCGCCGCGGTGGCTCAGTGGTTAGGGCGCTCGGCTACTGATCCGGAGTTCCCGGGTTCGAACCCGACCGCGGCGGCTGCGTTTTTATGGAGGAAAAACGCTCAGGCGCCCGTGTGCTGTGCGATGTCAGTGCACGTTAAAGATCCCCAGGTGGTCGAAATTATTCCGGAGCCCTCCACTACGGCGCACCTAATCTTCCTTTCTTCTTTCACTCCCTCCTTTATCCCTTCCCTTACGGCGCGGTTCAGGTGCCCAAAGATATATGAGACAGATACTGCGCCATTTCCTTTCCACAAAAACCAATTATTATTATTAATGTTTACCGGTAAACACACGCGGGGAGAAGGAACATGCTTCGCATTGGTTGCAGGCCCCGTTATCATATATTTTGGAGTTTGCACTTCACACGAGGGCTTCGAATGACGTGATTGCTTTTGGAAGCAGCTGCAAAGCTTATGTTTACCGGAACTCGTAGTTGTAATTTTAGGCACCGCATATCGGAAATATTCCTCCCCCTGCCGTGCGGTTTGGGCGTCCACGGAGATATATAAGACAGGCGTGAGTTCCTTTCTTTAACACCAATTTTCGTTTCATTTTCCTTGCCTTACGACGCGGCTCGAGTTTCCGCCAAGTTATGTCTTCTTTCCTTCAAATGACCAACGGACAAGGCGTCGCGCCTAAGGGACGATGACATTCCATGGACCTCTTGGCAAAGCTGCAACACGCTGTCGCGTCCCGATCTTGAAACTTATGCGTCCTTCAATTTTTTAATCTTTCTTTTTTGGCTTTTTTCATACTTTTAGCCAGTTATGCCACCGCCGTTATCATATATTATGCGTCTTAAACTTCACACCAGGTCTTTTATTGACATCAACACCTTTCGAAGCAGCTGAAAACGTAATGTTTACCGGAACACGTCGGATGGTGTTCGCATTGTTCACACGTGCCTTATCATCCATCATGGGTTGATTTTGATGCCTGTTTTGGGGTTTTTCTTTAGCCTGACGTTTTTTGCTGACCACGACACGAAAATTTTCTTGGATGGTAGAGATAAACAGGTTCGCTGTAAACCGATAGAACTAAGCTTGGCATATCAAAGAACAGTTCAAAAAGACGTGATTAGCATTATGCGCCAAGAGTTCATTTTTGTAGAAAGCCCCCTGTATGACCACATCATGGTTACTCGCCGCCATACCGGCAACGCAGGCGGTTAATTTACTTTCTTTTCTGAATGCCCGCTTCATGGAAAAGGGCTCACAGCAGCCACGCAGTGCATTCGGTAAATGCGCAAGCATCCGCAATGCTGCACCGCGCAGAAGCGGCTCGCATTGTGGCCTCGGTAGACAAACTACAGAACCCGGCTGCGATATACTGCGGCTCCCCTGTGACCCAGACGGGCCTCTTCTATAGCCACACGGCCAAATAATGCAGCGTCTCCTCGCAGGTGGCACTTCCACGCTTCACTGTCGCTGCTCGGAGGCGACAGGCATGAAGGGGTGCGCTCAGACACAGTCGCAGCCTCACCTGAGGGACCTCAACAACAACAACTGGCACCGTTCTCCTCAAACACCATTGCCAGAATGATGCTAGGCCAGCGGCTCCTTCTAGCGCCAGACCGTGTCCACTGGCCGCACCAGTTTGACCAACGAGAACCCTTATAAACCAGAGACACTGCAAAGGTTTCAAAATAGAGACTCAGTAAGGCACACGTTTAGCGTAATTAATATTCTCAAAGAGGGAGAGATTAACAATGAGACCACAGTTGTCGCCAACGGCTGTTTGATGAAGTGTTTTAAATTTTCTCCTTAAAAGGTTCCACATATTTCACGCAACATTTACTGTGAAACGTATCGTACAAGCACAATGTCTGCCATTCCCACTGTAGACACCGAGCGCCATGAATAACTTCTCTATTTTTTTATCATACCTTAGCCTTCTGCCTTGATCTCTCTCTTGCGCGCACGTGTGAATCATATTGCATGACCACTGGGCCGCGCTACATTAACGCCATCGTTTCTCGTCATTGTCATCTATGTGAGCACCCAGTGATTTTTCTTCCCTAACTCTTCTGTCGTCGTGTATCTGTCGCAAATGTAGGGCACCACCTTGGTCCGATGCAACGAATACAGGCTTTAGCACTAATTTCTTAAAAGTGAATCCGAATCGAAGAAGTTAACCAGCTTCATTACTCATTACAGGGCCTCTGTACTGAAAACGGTGAGCGCTTTTTCATCGACACGAAGGTAACAGCCTGAGCACTCATGCTACAAAGTACAAAATTGTTGTGATTGATGCAATTCTACAATACATTCTTATACAAGTTCGGGATTTTAAATACTCTAGTTTGCAAACTACTGGCCTAATCGAGCGCTTACATCACTCGTAAGATAGCATATTATGACCTTGGTTCTTTGAGATCTAATTGGCCATCGGTAACTGCTGGCATTTACTCTCGGTGATAGTGACTTTGGTGATGGCAACGTCATCAGTACGAGCGAAATCAGGAGGAGCAGAGGAGGTCGAACGCGGTACAAAAATGGGAGAATTAAAGTGAACAGTCACCATCTTGTGGTTTGAAATTCATTCGCGAATTTCTCATTCAAAACTCCGTTGATAAATGTTCGATCCTGCGAGTACCAAGGGAAGCGATGAGTCACCTCTAGCAGCTTCGTCGACAATCTGTTTGCAACGAAAGAACAGGGGCATTTTTACCACTTCACGACATATGCAACATTCCCTACGAGAAAAGAGACGACCGATGGCTGCCTTGAGCGTTGAAGTCACCCATAAAAATTAGATTAGACAGATTGAATGCTTGCGTATTCAAGTAACCATTAAGATTATTGAAAATTTCACGGATGAATCAAGTAGACGGTAAAGAATTCAAACTATATTGAACGAAATTTGTAGGCGCAAACTCTACAAGCACAGAGGAAAAACAGGGCATAGGACACGCGCGTTTCTCACAAGTGGTTTGTTTGAAAGGCCGCCACTGATTAAGTATGAAACAACAATGACATGAAAGAAACATAATCAGTTCGAGAAAAAAAACATCACGATCTTCAGAGATATTAAATTTCTTTTTCTGATATCGAGAGTGGTGGAAGTTTGACGTAATTACCAAACGATGCGATGTAATTTGCTTCCATCAACCCTATGGTATTCCATGACTACAGCGCGATGAACGGAACATAGAAGAAGGACACATGCAAGGACACAACAATGCGCTGAATCAAGACTGAATAGTTTATTAGCAGGCCAGCCGGAATAAATACCCAGCGGGCGGCGAGAAATTGACCGTGATGCACACAACTCAAGCAGTGGCAAAAAGAAGTATTAAACAAATTTCAAAATAACACAGACCCATGTCAACATTCGCAGTTGAGGAAATATTGTCACGTAGTGGTGACGGCAGTCGAAGCAGCGATGAAGACGGACGAAAGGGTCTTCTAAAAGAACTGTTTATTGGGCTGACTTGCACCCAAAATGGGCTGAATCACTCGGCGGCGGCGAAGCGACAAGCGTGCTCGGTGGTCGTCGAACAGATTACCGGCCGCTGTCGGCCGAGCTCAATTTAAAGCTGATAGCGAACTTTCTAGATAAAGAGCGCAAAGTTACTAGAACATTCCGGAACAACGTAGAATCAGCTCTGCCTGGCTGCGATCAATCGAGATAAATCCAGTCGCGTCTTGCGTCGCAAACAAAGCGATGAAGTGGTGTGGCGGCAGATTTGAAAAACAAACAAGCACTGCAAATATTCGCGGCATTACTCCCCTTTCAAAGAAGCATCGACCCGATGGATTAAAACAAATAATGCGACTAGTAAGAGAAAAAGACGGATCTTGCGAAAATAGAGCATGGAAATGCAGCGGCCTTTAGCGCGCATAATACGGCTTCAGACGGACTACACGAACAATTTCTGGTCGTACGTGGCGTCGCTGGGATGCAGTCATTGCGTCAGGGATGACTTCATAATCCAGTTCACCCAGCCGACGAAGAACCTTGTACGGGCCGAAATAGCGGCGCAAAAGCTTTTCACTCAATCCACGGCGGCGAATGGGCGTCCACACCCAGACACGGTCTCCTGGCTTCTATTCCGCATTGCGTCTTCGTAGGTTGTAGCGTCTGGCGTCGGACCGCTGCTGATCTTTGATCCGTAATCGGGCAAGCCTTCGAGCTTTTTCTGCGCGTTAAGGTAGGCGCCAACGTCGACGTTCTCTTCTTCTGTAACGTTGGGCAACATGGCGTCTAGCGGGGTCGTGGCCTCCCTGCCATGGACGAGCCTAAAAGGCGTCATCTGGGTGGTCTCCGGCACTGCGGTGTTGAAGGCGAAGACGACGTAAGGCAGGATGACATCCCAGGTTTTGTGTTCGGCATCGACATACATAGCGAGCATATCGGCGATGGCTTTGTTCAGGCGCTCGGTCAGTCCGTTGGTCTGTGGATAATATGCAGTTGTCCTCCGGTGGCTGGTTTCGCTGTAGCGCAGGATGGCTTGCGTTAGTTCCGCCGTGAATGCTGTTCCTCTGGCCGTGATGAGCACATCGGGGGCGCCCTGTCGAAGAATGCACTCCACGAAAAATTTGGCGACTTCTGTTGCTGTTCCGTTCGGTAGGGCTTTCGCCTCGGCGTAGCGGGTAAGGTAGTCGGTCGCTATGATGATCCACTTATTTCGTGATGTTGACGTTAGAAAAGGGCCACGAAAGTCCATGCCAATCTACTGAAAGGGTCTCGAGGGAGGTTCAATGGGACTCAGAAATCCTGCTGGTCGTGTGGGAGGAGTCTTTCGTCGCTGACAATCTCGGCAGGTTTTCACATAGTGTGCGACATCGGCAGACAGTCGGGGCCAGTAATACTGGTCTTGAATGCGGCGGAGGGTGCGAGTAAACCCGAGATGTCCAGCTGTCGGCTCGTCGTGTGAAGCCTGTAAAACTTCTTCGCGGAGACAAGTAGGTACAACAAGGAGGTAGGCTGTTTGGTTCGCTGTAAAGTTCTTCACAAGGGCCTCATTCTGCACACAGAAGCGGTCCTCGCTTGAATGAAGCGGGGGGTGAAGAAACCTTGCCTTCCAGGTACTCGATGAGGCCTTTTAGGTCGGGGTCCGAGCGTTGCTGCTGAGCAAAAGAGCTGGGCTGATGGGTCCCAGGAAGGCGTCCTCATCGTCGTCCGGCGGCGGTGCATCTACAGGAGCTCGTGAGAGACAATCGGCGTCAGAGTGCTTGCGTCCGGACTTGTAAACGACGGTGACGTCAAACTCCTGGAGACGCAGACTCCATCGAGCGAGTCGGCTAGAGGGGTCCTTCAAATTGGCAAGCCAGCAGCGCGCATGGTGGTCGCTGACCACCTTGAACGGTCGTCCGTAAAGGTAGGGGCGGAATTTCGACGTAGCCCAGATGATGGCAAGGCACTCCTTCTCAGTTGTCGAATAGTTAGCCTCGGCCTTGGAGAGGGAACGGCTAGCGTATGCGATGAATTTCTCCAGCCTGTCACTTTTTTGAACGAGGACGGCGCCTAGTCCCACGCTGCTTGCGTCGGTATGAACTTCAGTATCGGCGCTTTCATCAAAATGCGCAAGGATCGGCGGGGACTGTAAACGACGCTGAAGTTCCTTGAAGGCTTCTGCTTGCGGCGCTTTTCATTTAAACGGCACGTCTGCGTCGTCAGTTGGGTCAGGGGCACGGCGAAGGGCGAAAAGTTTTTCACAAATCGTCGGTAATATGCGCATAGTCCGAGAAATCTGCGCATTGCTTTCTTATCGGCCGGCGGTTGAAACTGTTCAATAGCAGCTCTTTTCTGCGGGTCTGGGCGTACTCCTTCCTTGCTAACGATATGGCCTAGAAACAGCGGCTCTTCGTAGGCCAAGTGGCATTTCTCTGCTTTCAAGGTTAGGCCAGACGACTTGATTGCGTCTTGTACTGTTCGAACTCTTTTGAGGTGCTCTTCGAAGTTCGAGGCGAAGACAACGACGTCATCTAAATATGCCAGACAAATTTGCCGCTTCAGGCCTGCCAGCACTGTATCCATTACTCTCTGAAACGTCGCTGGTGCGGAACAGAGACCAAATGGCATCACCTTGAACTCAAACAGCCGATCCGGAGTGATGAATGCTGTCTTCTCGCGATCTCTTTCGTCGACCTCAATTTGCCAGTAGCCGCTCTTGAGGTCCATCGATGAGAAATATTTGGCGTTGCAGAGGTTGTCCATTGTGTCGTCGATGCGGGGGAGGGGGTAGACGTCCTTCTTTGTTATGTTGTTCAAGCGGCGGTAATCCACGCAGAATCGAAGTGCGCCGTCTCTCTATCTCACTAGAACAACCGGTGCAGCCCATGGGCTGTTTGAAGGCTGGATGACGTCGTCGCGAAGCATTTATTCGACTTGGTCCCGGATGGCTTGTCGTTCTCGCGGTGACACACGGTAGGGGCTTTGATGGAGTGGTCGGACGTGTTGATCCGTTATAATGCGATGCTAGGCAATTGGCGTCTGTCACACCTTCGGCGATGTCGAAAAACAGTCACTGTAGCTTTGAAGCAGATTGCGGATCTGGTCTTGTCTGCTCCGGTGCAGGGCTGGGTTGATGTCGAAAGTGGGCGAGTTCTCTTGGTCAGGCGAATCTTCTGCGGAGGGGTCGGAGAGGGCGAAGGAGTCTCGTGCGTCAGATATTTCGTTGAAGAAAGCAATCGTCGTTCCTATGTTAATGTGCCGGTATTCTTCGCTGAATTTAGTCAGCAGTACTTCGGCCTGGCCATTGCGCAAATGTGCGATGCCTCTAGCGATGCTGATTCCTCGGTCTAGGAGCAACTGCATGTTGCCCTCGATGATGGCTTCAGCGTTAATGTCTTTCGTGGCGCCTACGGTCAGGATAACGCTTGATCGGGGTGGGACGCTCACTTCCTCCTCCAGGACACTCAGGGCAACGTGATTTTCCCGAGTTTTCATCGAAGCGATGGCTTCGTTCGTCGAAAGCGTGATCAGCTTGGATCGCAGGTCGATGATAGCCTGATGCTCATTAAGGAAATCCATACCCAAGATCACTTCGCGGGAGCATTGCGGTAGCACAACAAAGGTCGCAGGATAGGTATGTCCTTTGACAGTCACTCGCGCTGTGCATCGTCCTGATGGCGTAATGAGGTGGCCCCCTGCGGTGCGAATTTGTGGGCCGTCCCAAGCCGTTGTGACTTTTCTCAGCTGCGCAGCGAATGTTCCATTCATCACCGAGTAATCGGCTCCTGTGTCGACTAGAGCGGTAACTTTCCGGCCGTCGATAGTCACTTCTAAGTCAGAGGTCCTGGCTCTTGCATTGAACGTCGCTCTTGGCGTCGGGTCACGGCTTCGTCGCGTATGCGAGTCGCGGGTATGGCGTGTGGTCGAAGCTCTTCTGGGTGGCGGCGTCGTTTTGAATGCAGCCTGCGTCGTGGTCTCATTGTGTGCGGCGTCGGTGCATCGAGGTCCGGTTCTTCATGCGGCGTCGCGGGTGCAGCGTCTTCATGGGGCGTGGTCGGTGGAGGATCTTCGGCGTTTCGCTCTTGAGCAACCTCACCTCCAGAGGTTGCTGCCTTTAGTTTCCCCTACGGGGGCTGGGAGACCTTCCTCGTACCGCGGCTGCGTAGCTGCGGCGTGGCGACGAAAAGCACGAGGTTGACGGAGATGGTGAGCGCGAAAATCGGTTCGGAGTGTACTCTTCTGGACGCAGGTACTCGTCGATTTCCTGCGGACGTTGCCCGAAGCGTGGCCGTGGGGCGTTAATGGCAAATCCTCGAAGACCGATACGTCGGTACGGGCAGTGACGAAGAATATGGCCGGCCTCACCGCAATGGAAGCACAACGGCCGGTTGTCGGAAGTCCTCCAGGCGTCGCATTTCCTGGGGCTTGAGCGTCGGTCATAGGCTGGGCGGGCGGGGGCGGGGAGACGGCGTTGTGGAACAAGTGGCTCATCTCGGGGAGGACGTGGGGGTTGTCGTTGGGGCTGGGCAGTCCTTACTGCAGCGGCGTAGGTCATGGCCTGGGGTTCTGTGGCCGTCGGGGTGCCAAGTGCCAGTTGCACCTCTTCCCGTACCACGTCCATCAGAGTCGCTGCTTGTGGCTTTGGGGAGGATGGCGGTAATCGGCGTAGCTCCTCTCGGACGATTTCTCGGATGTCTTCCCGCAAGCTGTCGCTGGTGGTGGCCGGCGTGTCCGAACGGATTGCACAGGCAGAGGAAGGACGATTGCACTGCCGAGCTCGGACGTCGAGGGTCTCCTCAATCGTGCAGGCTTCTTGCACGAATTCCTCGACTGTTTTTTGCAGCTGGCGGACGAGGCTTGCAAAGAGTTTTCTTTTACGCCGCGCATTAAAAACTGAACTTTCTTTAGCTCGGTCATCCCGGGGTCGGCGCCGCGAAATAGGCGCTTCATCTCCTCGACGTAACCGCGGACAGGCTCAATCGGAAGCTGGATCCTGGACTCGAGGAGTCGTTCGGCTCTTTCATTCCTCATGACACTGGTGAATACCTTCAATAGTTCTCTCTTGAATAACTCCCATGTCGTTAGGGACGACTCGTAGTTTTCGTACCACGTGCGTGCGGAGCCATCCAATGAGAAGAACACGTGTCCAATTTTTGACGCATCATCCCACTTGTTGAATGACGCCACGCGCTCAATTTGATCCAACCATTCTTCAGGGTCTCCGCCTAGGGATCCATTGAAAGTTGGCTGCACCGGCGGCTGCTGCAGTATGATCGGTGTCGACATCTTCGGCGAGGTTGCGGTGCTCGTAGCCGCGTCTTTTCGCTGTCTTGTGCGGTACGGCAGGTTCCCGAACTCAGGATCCTCTCCCTCGAGACGTCGGCTGGCTCGCTGAGTTGCTGGCTCGTCCTCGGGTGCGAAGCGCCCAGGGCTGGCTTAACGACTTGAAGGGGGCGTCCGGAACGTGGATGGCTACGCAGCACCTTCACCAGATGTCACGTAGTGGTGACGGCAGTCGAAGCAGCGATGAGGACGGAAGAAAGGGTCTTCTGAAAGAACAGTTTATTGGGCTGACTTGCACCCAAAATGGACTGAATCACTCGGCGGCGGCGAAGCGACAAGCGTGCTCGGCGGTCGTCGAACAGAATGCCGGCCGCTGTCGGCCGAGCTCAATTTAAAGCTGATAGCGAACTTTCGAGATAAAGAGCGCAAAGTTGCTAGAATATTCCGGAAGAACGTAGAATCAGCTCTGCCTGGCATCGATCAATCGAGATAAATCTAGTCGCGTCTTGCGCCGCAAACAGAGCTATGAAGTTGTGTGGCGGCAGATTTGAAAAACGAACAAGCACTGCAAATATTCGCTGCAATATATTTTTTTTCTGACAGTGATTTAGAGAGCGTTCTAATACATTCTTCTGGGAGCCTTGCTATGATGTCTTCATCATAATCATCAGCCTGACTAAGCCCACTGCAGGGCAAGGGCCTCTCCCATGTCTCTCCAATCAAACCTGTCCTTTTTCAGCTGCGCCCACCCTACGTCTGCAAACTTCTTAATATCATCCGCTCACCTAATATTCTGCCGCCACCTTGCTACACTTGCCTCACCGTGGAATCCGCTCCGTTACCCTTAAGGACCAGCGGTTATCTTCCCTTCACATTACATGTCCTGCCCAAGCCCGTTTCTTCCTCTTGGTTTTGACTAGCATGTCATTATCCCGCGTTTATTCCCTCACCCGCTCTGCCCGCTTCCGGTCTCTTAACGTTACACCTATCATTTTTCTTTTCATGGCTTGCTGCGTTGTTCTTAACTTAAGCTGCACTCTTCGTTAGCCGGCACGTTTCTGCTCCATAGGTGAGTACCGGCAAGATACAGTTCTTGAACATTTTTCGCTTGAGGGATATTGGTACATTGCCATTCAGGATCTGAGAGAACCTGCCATATGCACTCCACTCCCTTCTTGTCCTTCTAGTTATTTCTCTCTCATGATCTGGATTAGCTGTCACTACCTGCCCTAAGGAGACGTATTCCTTTAGCACTTCCCGCCTGAGCTGCCAAATGTGAACTGCTGTTTCCTAGCTAGACTGTTGAACATTACTTTCGTTTTCTGCAGAAAAATTTTTAGACCCATCGTTCTGCTCTGCCTGTCTAACTCATTGATCATGATTTGCATTTAACCTCCTGTGGGACACATCAGCGAATCGCAGATTATTTAGGTATTCTTCATTAACTCTCATTCCTAACTGCTTACAATGCAGACCTCGGAACACCTTCTGTAAACAGGCGATGAATAGAATTAGCGAGATCGTGTATCCTTGCCTGAGGCCCTTCCTTTTCGGAATATTATTGCTGACTTTATGGAGGACTGTGGTAGCTGTGCAGTGGCTACATATATCTTCTATATTTTGTCATCAGGATTTTCTATACCCTGATTCCGCAATGCCTGTATGACTGCTGAGGTTTCCACTGAGTCGAATGCTTTCTCGTAGTTAATGAAGGCTATATATAGGGGTTGGTTATATTCGACGCATTACTCTACACCTGAGTGACAGCGTGCGTATGATCTATTGTGGATTATACATTACAAAAGCCTGCCTGACAATTTGGTTGATAAACGTCTATAGTTCCCTTGACTCCATTAGTGATTACCTTAGTAAACACCTTGTAGGCTACGGACAGTAAGCAGATCGGTCTGTTTTTTTCAAGTCCTTGGCGTGTCCTTTCTTATGAATTAAAATAATGATTGCATTCTTCCAAGCTTCTGGTATGGTCAAGGTGATAAGGCATTGCGTATACAGTGTGGCTAATTTTCTAGCACAATCCCCTCCGTCCTTCATCAGATCTGCTGGGACCTGATAATCACTAGCTGCATTTCCCCTGTGCATTGCTCCTGTGCATTTCCCCTGTGCAATGGCTTTCTTTACTTCCTCTTTCGTTACTGGCGGGATGACGCATTGCTGTTCGCTACTGCCTCGCTCATTAACGTTGATTACACTGACTACTTTATAGATTTGTGTAGACATCTTCGGCTACATTAACTATCTTATACATATTGCTAATGACATTGCCCTCCTTATCTCTTAACGCATACATCTGGTTTTTACCTATGCCTAGTTTCGTCTTCACCGCTTTTAGGCTACCTCCGTTCGTTTGAGCATGCTCGATACTCTCCATATTAAATTTCCTTATGTCGACTACCTTGCGCTTATTTATTAAGTCGATAGCTCTGCTGGTTCTATTTTGTCTCCAGAGCTAGACGTCCTCATGTTTTGACGTTTCTTAATCAGATCTTTCGTCTGCGGAGCTAGCTTACCGGTATCCTGTCAAACCATCCTACCGCCTACTTCTACTGCGCACTCCGTAATGATAGCTGTCTGATTATCGTTCATTTTATGAACATTAATGCCGTCTTCCTCAGTTAAAGCTGAATATCTGGTCTGCAGCGATTTCCTAAATTCCTGTGTATTTCCTCTTACCGCTAACTCGTTATTGGACTTTCTCTTCACTAGCTTCTTCCGTTGCCTTTTTCCGTCTACGCTAATTCTAGACCTTACCATTCTGTGGCCGCTACAGCGCACCTTTCCGCGGACGTCCACATCCTGAACGATGCCAGTTTAAGCGCATAGTATGAAGTCGATTCCATTTTTAGTCTCACCATTGGAGCTCTTCATGGACCACTTCCTATGCTCTCGTTTGCGGAAGAAGGTATTCATGATCCGTAAATTATTTCTATCTGCGAACTCAATTAATACTTTTCCCCTACTATTCCTAGAAGCTATCGCAAAGTCTCCTACCGCCTGGCCTGCTTCTGGCCCGTCTTCGCATTGAAGTAGCCATTCAGTACAGTGTACTGTGATTTTACTTTTTCATTGGCGATTCCACGTCTTCATAGTAGCTTTCAAAGGTATGGTCATCATGGCTTGATGTTGGCGCGTAGGCCTGCACCACCTTCAGCTTGTACCTCCTATTGAGCCAATTAAAAAAGCTGCCACCCTCTTGTTATTACTATAAACTCTTCTATGTTGCCAGCTATGTCCTGATTAATGAGAAATCCCACACCTAGTTCGCGTCTATCCACTAATCCGCGATAGCACGGTATGTGTCCGTCCTTTAGTACTTTATACGCCTCACCTGTCCTCCTAACTTCATTAAGTTCTATGACATCCCATTTAATTCCAGCTAGTTCCTCGAACAGCACTGCTAGTCTAGCCTCACCAGATAAGGTTCCTGCGTTAAATGTTACCAGGTTCAAATTCCAATTATGTGTGCTATCATGTGTGATTCTATAATTTTCTTTGCTAGCAATTCGCGGTTCTTACCTATCTATATCGCAGTGTAGAACGCCCGGAGACCCATGTGCGCTGCCCCTCTATCACAAGGGAGCTTGGGTTGAGGGATTAAAAGGAAGCCTAGTGGGGGCACCTCGCACCGCCGAGTGCATAGCAGAGAGGACAAGAACATCAAGGTAATTAGTTTTTCTTGCCCATCAAGAATTCGCGTGCGTCCCAGCAACCAAAATCCACCGCCTCCCAGCCCTCCCCATTTGGCTGACTTTAATGGCTATATGTGTATTGTACTGGCAGGTCCACACCATGTGGTATAGGGCAGCATTCTGCCGCAGAATGTGGCTCAGTGGTTCGGCCGCTAGGCTACTAATCCGGAGTACCCGTGATCGCACCCGACAGCGGCGGCTCCGTTTTGATGGAGGCGAAACACTAAGGCGCTTGTGTGCTGTCCAATGTCAGTGCACGCTGAACATCCCCAGGTGGTCGAAATTATTCCGGAGCCTCCCACTACAGCACCTCTTTCTTCCTACTCTCTGTCCCTCCTTATCCCTTCCATTACGGCGCAGTTCAGGTGTCCGGCGATATGTGAGAGTGGTACTTCGCCATTTCCATTTCCCAAAAACCATTTTCATTTCCGTGTGGTCTTGCCTGTTCCAGATGTTATCACCTAATGCTCAAATGCCGCCGCAGCTATGCTCAAAGTTGCATTACCGAAAAGTGCTATCGTCAGCTCATTTTCATCATCATCATCATCATCAGCCTTACTACACCCACTGCAGGGCAAAGGCCTCTCCCATGTCTCTCCAATTAACCCTATCCTTTGCCAGCTGCATCCACCCTTTGCCTGAACTTCTTAATCTCGTCCGCCCACCTAACCTTCTGTCGCCCCCTGCTACGCTTACTTTCAATTGGAATCCACTCCGTTACCCTTAAGGACCAGCGGTTATCTTGCCTCATTTCTTTCTCTTGATTTAGACTAGGATGTCATTAACCCGTGTTTGTTCCCTCACCCACTCTGCCCGCTTCCGATCTCTTAACGTTACACCTATCATTTTTGTTTCCATGGCTCGCTGCGTTGTCCTTAACTTAAGCTGAACTCTTTTCGTTAGCCTCCACGTTTCTGCCCCAAAGGTGAGTACGGGTAAGATTATGCTGTTGTACACTTACTGCTGAGTCACTCAGGAGGTGAACTGCAAATCATGATAAAAAAAATCAGCTCATTTTACCCACTCACAAATCTCGATTGTTTAATTTTCCAAAATGCGGGCTCGTCTGAGAGACTCATAGGAATAGATGCGCCCTGACAATCGGTGTGGCCGCACTCAATTCGCAGGACATGTGCATCAAAATAAGGCTCTGGAATACTTGGTGTATCTTCTAAACAAGGCCAAGAAAAAAGCTCATACAGAACGTAACTGAATTCCATGGCTGATGCCCCTAAAAAGGCCGAAATAGGGAAAGCTTGAAGTCTGTAGAAACATAGCTTCTAATTTTTTAGCGGATATCACGGCCATTACGTTGAGAAAAGTGAACCTCAAATTCTTCCAGAAGTTTTATCTAATCTCCTAAAATATGCGAAGTCGGTTCTCATTGGCCTTAACCAGACGTATAGCTTTAGAGGGCAATCCTTTAAAAATTAGATGCACATTTCACATAGAATGCTCAGGTCTAGATCCAGCTGTAATTATCAGCTTGTTTTGCCTCACATTGGCGTTGCGAAAAGATTTGACTTTGTTCGCCATTTTTTCTACTTCCTTTCCTGGAGCGTACCAGTTCTAGGTCTACTGCGCTTGCAGTAGTTAAGGTAGCTACATAAATTGTTCCACTAGCTTCTTTAATATTCCACATCAATCACAGCCCTGGACAATCAGCTCTGGAGTCAAGCAAAGTTGCCCGGTATCCCCGCCAGTTTTCTGCTCTTTATCAGGAGCCACTTTGACATTTCCGCATTGCAGTATAATCCATGGCTCCCTGTTATGGGTAATGAACTCAAAGTGATTGCATAATATGGCGATCTTTCCTTTAATACATTGACATGTCCAGGTTTGAGTAAGCTGTATCTCCGACAGATCAGATCGATATATTCTCTGGCGAGAACATTAATGGCTCTAAAATGTCTGGTGCATGGTTTTGTTTTTGCGAGTCTCAGTACCACCTCGTTATTAAAGAATAGAATATTCGTGGGTGCCGCCTAGCTTGGCGTTTGACCTCGCGTATCCTTCCCGTATATGGTCACCATACAGTGAAGGAGGAGAAGGAGGAGGAAGTGGCGAGATTGAAGGAATGTCTAACAATGGGGTGGTAACTATCAGAACTATCTGGAGAATATTTACCTAAGAAGTAGAGGGGCAACGAGAACTGTAAAATGCGAAACCAGAGGGTATTTACCAGCAAAACCATTCAGAGAACAGCTTCCGCGACAAGCTGACCTTGTGGCAAGGGCGATAAATTCACAACCTTATGGTGGTGGAAGAGAGAAACATCTTTAAGGGGGGGGGGGGGGTACCTTTCCTGGAGGGGGATATGGCGGAAGCCATTCAGTGAGCAGTAGTTGGAGGGATCGCACAGATGGACGGTAGATACATTAACCGAAAGCCGGTGACCATCACAGCCATCTGAAGGGCGTTTACGGTAAAAAGAGAGGCTACGTAGCTTCTTCGCTTTCAACGCGGAAAAACCAGTGCGGTTGAATACCTGCGCCATGGTTCCCACAAACTTGGCGACGCTATCTTTTAGCCGTTGCTCTGAGGAGCCTAATTCGTTCGTTGTTGTTGAAGGCGTCGAGCAGCTGCCGTCGGAACCTCGTCCGCTGGTGATCAAGACGCGTGCTTTTACAACAAATTCATGGTAGTGTCTTAAAGAGCAAATCAGAAATTACTAAGCTTTCCGTGTGCGCCCCAAGTATAGAATACAGCGACATGGCCAAAGCCATCCAGCCAGTCCGCGACGACTTCAACCTTAGCGCCATGAAACGACGAGTGGTGTACGAGGCTCTTGGGAAGTAGATCTCGAGTGCTCACAAAGTGCTGGATAGTCTAGCCTGCCGTCGTGGAGATTGAGGTTCTATGCGGCGTAGTGTGAGCAGTGGACTCTGGATTGAAGTTTCTCAAGTGGTGGCTCACCTTGTAAACAAAGGTTGCGTCCTCTGTCTGTGGCTCTAGGCTGAAGGCTCCTTGATTGTCACCGTGCATAAGGAACACTCAGCACGTCCAGCAATATGTGACCGAAAGTCACTACATTGTTGAAAGGAGAGCTTTACTAGGCAAGGCAGTGCTCAGGAGGAAGGAGGAGGAAAACAATTTTATTTGACGCCAGCAGTATGGCCCAGTGAAGAAAAGCGCTTGCTGTGCCAAGGCCCGCTGATAATCTGCCGAGCGCGACTGAAGCCAGGAGCCCATGAAGGCGGGCGACGGTAAGGGGAATGATGAAATGTAACTGTAGTGTTACATAAGCAGAGAAAGTGTTATGTGTCTGCCTTGATCTCTGGACAGTTTGGACAGTGAGCTGGGTCACGCCATGTGAAGCTGTAGAAGAGGCACTCGAGCGGGTAAAGACGGACAAGCTAGGTGTGCGTCAATTAACCTGGTGCAAGAGTATGGCGCAGTACTGCTTTTTATGCGTTGCATATTGCGATCACTCAGTTCAGCCCTTGGGCGCGGCCGGGCAGCCACTATTGACCTTTAGCGCAACCACGTGACGTGACGTCACGACAGCCGGAGGAAAAGCTGGGCCCCAACTCGCGCGGTCGCGCGCGGCCGCAGCCACCACCTGATTCCCGCTCCTTCCGCTAGGGGCGCTGCGCCGGCGTTGGGGTTTAGGGATAGTGAAGGGAAAGTGGATTTTAAGAGGTTAGAAGTAACCAAGCGAAGGTTATCTGATTGGTGGCTAAAAGCAAGACAGGAGTAAAATTTCACAAGACATGGCTAGGTGGCTTGAGCCACCGCCCGATGTAAAGGGTTCAGCCGTATCCATCCATCCATCCATCACGGAGGAAAAGCTGGGCCCCAACTCGCGCGGTCGCGCGCGGCCGCAGCCACCACATGACTCCCGCTCCTCCTGCTAGGGGCGCTGCGCCGGCGCGTGACGTCACGGAGGAAAAGCTGGGCCCCAACTGGCGCGGTCGCGCGCGGCCGCAGCCACCACCTGACTCCCGCTCCTCCCGCTAGGGGCGCTGCGCTATGATTGACGTCACGGCATATGTATAAAAGAGCTGCGCTCCTTCGCCGGGACAGTCTTATACCCCTGTCACACGGGCATTTCTAGGGCCCTCGAACCGATAGTCAATCGACTCAAAGGCGATAGAGCGCTGCTACACGGGCAGTTTCAATGGCGATCGAGACAATAGCCTATCGAGTCAACGGAGCAGCACAGAACTCCATCGAGATATGCAACGCATTCTTGGCTCAACCAAGCTAAGCCTGGCCATTTTTTTGTAGCAATGAATCAGTCAATGAGGCTTTACTTCACACCAAGGATGTGAGGAGTGGGGACAGAAAGCCTATATAGGCTTGACGGAGGTCTCCGCCCGCTACAGCAACTTCATTGTACACAAAAACCGACAATCGCAAAACGCTGGACCACATGGTATGCCTGTGACATAATTAAGTAAAGAGCATATTGCAGCGAAATACACATGTTCAGGACATCAATAAGGAAATAACCATCAAACATACAGTGCCTTTTGGGTCTGTAACCAACCCGCTGTTGGCGCTTTACTGACGCCAGGTTTTAAGGCATGGTAAGGTTCTTGGGGCCAATATCAATTTTGTGCATTCTCATTCTCGCACTGTGAGCGCTATACATTAGATGAATAACAATCTCAGGCGCTGAGTATTTATTCGAAGAGAATCGCAAACTTCCACGGGCTGACGCATGCTTCGTCACCCGTGGAGCTGTAAGCTGTGCTAGTTGGTGAACATGGAGGATAGAGAAGACAGCTCTGCTCTAACAAACACGAGTCTAAGCAAGAAACCGGACAGTAAGCAGACTGATCACTTGCGGCTTCTTCTCCCGAGTGAGCAGTGCGACTTTTATACGATAGATTTGGCGTTTCTCGGCTCAGGAACCAATGCGTCGCTGCTAAAATTAAAGATACCAGGTTTGAAGGCACAGCGAAGAAGGGTCTGAAATAGCAGCCATCTTGAATGAGTATATGTTTTCTTCAACGAGCTTGCTGATTGTTCTTTCGTTTCTCATATTCTCGAACAATATAAGAGTGCAGCAAAAGTGCAGCGAAATGCCACAGTACATATAATGTGCTTGTGTGACGCTAGCTGAGTTTACGTCAGCAGAATGTAGGGGTTGAGAATGTAGCTAAAATATTTAATAAAAGCAGCTGAAAAATAGAGATATTCATTTAATACCGTGAGGCACTGTGGAGTGACCAATTATTGGAGATAAAAATGGTCATTAAAAAGCGCGCCTTGAAGACAACCTTGCACTAATGAAGTTGGAGCTTGCGCTAACGAACTTGACAAAGGGAAATTGTTCAGAGACGTATCTGTAAAGAACGAGAGCATGTCCGCTGGCAACGAAAGAAGGTTCCACTGACCCGTAAAGTCGGAACGAAAGTGATTAATCGTAAGGAAAATTGGCAAAATTTCCTAAAAGAGCTGTTCTGTATGTCAGCGCTTACGAAGTCTCCGCTTGTGCAAGCGCACCGACATAACGTTAGGATTTTCGTAATGCTGTCATGAATGTTCATGATGTATATTTTTTTCCCTTTTACGATTTCCTTCTGTAAAATTGTTGGCTTAATTTTTCGTTAAGCTCATCTGGTTCGTACGTTTGGCAGTATTATTACTTCTATGTTCCGAGTAGCAAAGAGCTTTTTGTTTTCATCGGTATTTCGTCTCAACTTTTCCTACTATTGGTAGCCTGGTTGCAGTGGCTTATCACAAATGAACTGTGTTAGGCTGTGCAGTGAACTTCTGCGGCAAAAAGAAAACGGATTGCAAAGTGGGGCACACTGCACTAAAATTTGGCCGCGCTATTTATGATATGCAGCCTGTCACTCGTGGTTACAGCTGCTTAGTCAACAGCTCCAGGGAATGACAAGTTTGCTACTGCCATGCTTGAAACGTCGAAGGCGTTGTTAAGGCTGTGCATAAAAACTTCGCTCCCATTCAAACTTTCACAAAGTTGTCAGGTTCCTTGTGTGCCTTGCGTGGAGTGTTTTTTATTGCACGGAATGGAGTTGCTCCGCCTAGAGCACAGTGAGGGCAAAACTGATAACCTCAAAAGGAAAAATCAAAATTGCAAACTTCGCAAAGACATTGCTGCTTCGAGACAAGTAAACCGTTTTGTGTAGTAAGCCATCGCAAATACGGAAATGGGTCGTTGATGCCAAGTCAAGGTCTTCTTCTAAAACCTGTGCAAAGTGGTGATCTTTGCGTTCTTCTTTCTTGCAAGTTTCCAGATTCGAAAACTCTAGAGAAACGATGTCAATATAGTTCACAAAATTTCAGTAATTGCAATAAGTAGTCACCAGCGGCTGCCGTGATAGGCACAACGCGTCGGGAGCTGGCAGCCACTTTTGTGAGATAGTGTGACGTGGTACGTCTGAACAGTAATCCCTAGAGGGTCAACCGACCGCAGGAGTCGTGCAGATTAAGAAGCTTGCTAAGCATCAATTTGCCATTAGGCCTGAGAGCATTATCAGCATCATATAATGGTACGAATGAAATCGTGGTATGCCGCAAAGAACGGCAAGGCACTCTTGGTCTGTCATAGTGAAAATTCGTTCACACTAGCTGAACGTGCGACTTTCATAAGCGAAAAGGTGTTGATTGCTGTCATGGCGTTGTTTTAGCACAGCACCGGCGCCGATTAGGGTGGCGTCAGCAGGTAGTTCAGTGTGCGTTGTCAAGCAGAAAGGACGCAGTGTTTGCTGAGAGGCAAGAAGAAATTTGGAGCTGATGAAACGCGGGGTCGGATTTGGGAGCCCTCACGTGCGCGGATCGGCTAAGCCATCAGACATGCAGGCCAGCGAAGCAAATTTAATTTAGTAAACGAAGAAAAAAAGCAAAGAAGCTTCCGAGCTCTTTCGGCGACTTGGGCTTTTCAATGCAGTTGGCTGCTTCAGCCTCCTGCGGGTCGGGCCTTACATCATCTTTCTCAAACAGATGGCCATGCAGAATAATTTGGCGTTCCCTGACGCGGGAACAGCACGAGGCCACTCTCTTGATGCAGTTAAGGATAATGGCTAAGCGGCTGTTATATTCAGCGCAAGTCCTCATAAAATGACGACATTGTCCAGATAGGAAACGCAGACTTGCATCTTCAGCATCAATAAACAGCGTATTAATAAAGTTTTCAGAGGCAGCCGGATGTCACTTCGTACCTGCCTTGTCCTTCTTTCACCTGTTAGGCAGAGGTAGCCAAGCCACCTGTGTTCTTCAGGAAAATGTCGCGGCGCGGCGGCGATGAGTTTGACCTTCATCGCGGATGATGAGAGCGAAAGGCCATTGAAGGCCACTCCGTCCCCACCGCGTTTTGTCCCCTGGTAGGGAATACTTGTACGACTCAACAGTGGGGCCCGCTTCGGGGAACACGACGCTTCGAGTTAAATGCTACGGCACCCTTAGCATACCCTCCTCGTTAGGACCGAGGCTTCACCTCGCGTTCCTTCGTCATTTCTTGCTGTTTTTCTTTTTTTCCTTTTAACGTGTGCGAACATTTAGCGCGCTATGTCTTGATCTTTTTTTTTTTGTTTCCACGAGAACACGGTTGCTGAAAAAGCGCGAGTCGAGCACTTATTTGTTTTGAGGAATCGGTGCGTGCGGACGTGAGTGAGGTCAGCCAGGGAAGTGGTCGGAAAGCGAGCCTAGGCGGGGGTCTGACGCGTAGTGTGCGGCGACGCCGGCCCCGAAGACACGTGGCCCAAGTTCACCCTCACCCGCGACGCCTTATCAGTCCCGCAACGAGCATCCGCAGCACCGACATTCCCTGCTACTGGGTCTTGCCTCTCCACAGCTAAGCCATCGTCTCTGCCAAATCTCTCGAAGTTTTCTTTGTCCTGTCGCTCACTGTTCCCGGTCGTAGTCTTTTGCTGAGTAGTGCTTTAATCATTTATCATTTTAGTACAGCTACCGCCGTGATGTTCCCCTTTTATGTGAACAGTTTCTTTGCGTCTTCATTCTGTGTTTGTTATTTGCGTCATTCCTGTGCAATTATACATATTTTTCGCGCAACCACGACAGGGACACAGAGAACAGAGACAAACACGAGCGCTAACTTGCAACTGATTTATTGAGGGAACCACGACGGCATATATAAAAGCGCAGCCTAACAAGACACTTGGAAACTGCCAAGGAAAAAGTCATCGCACTAGGCGCGATAGGAAATTGACTTCAACATTTTACAGGGCAACTGAAGTGTCACTCACGCAATCTGATCCAGATTTCCTTGTAAAAAATGCCTCCAAGGTTTCACGAGCAGTTGTTTGCTTACTTCTGCCTATAGGACTGTCACGCAACGGAAACGTGGTTCACAAGCTCTGCAAGCAATGCAGTGGTCAACAAGATTCATGCGCTCCCTATTAGCCAGGTCTCTTTTATGCTCCCTGAGTCGGTCGTTAGCGCATCGCCCCGTCTGTCCGATGTACACTTTGCCACAAGACAGGGGAATCTTATAAACAACGTAGTAGGCATGACGATGGATAATTTTTTAGTCCTTTTAGAGTTTTATCTTTGTAGGACTTTTATCAAATTTGACGACCAGTTTTATCTGCAGAAGAAAGGTATCTGCATAGCTTCATGCATTGCACCGGTTTTGTGTAACATCTTTTTATCATACATTGATCGCTCTTTGCACGATCGTTTTAATCATTTTAACAGTGACAAAGTCCTTAAAGTTTCTCGTTATATGGACGACTAATAATTGTATTAAACATACAATTTTTCTTTTCAAATGAGAAAACACAGATGTCTGTTTTCAATGATTTTAAACTTCTGGGAAAAGGACTAACATTTACTTATAAGCTTCCGCAGGAAGGCATTCTTCAGTTCTTAGACCTACGGTTAATACTCAAGGAGGGGCATGTTTGCTAGGCATATTCCCCTCTGGCACAAAACGAGCTCTTGCCATACAGTTCTGCCCATTCTAAATTATTTTAGAGAGGCATTGTTACTCTCTGCCTGGAATCCGCGCTGCGGAGATTGTGTGTACATGAGATGCAAGCAAGTTTCGATCATCAATTGGGTAGGCTGTTTTCAGCTGGCTACCCTCGGTCGGTCGTGGCGTCAGTGACGGAAACGCTGCTGAAGAAAATGAAGCCTGGAACGCGCACGAAGCCCCTAGACACTCAAAAGGAAGCGGAAGTGGTTCCCTACATCCACAAGATCACCCACAACTTAAAAAAAGGTGGAAAATCGGTTTGACGTGCCGGCGGTTTTTTCAGCACCCAGAAAACTCGCTCAACTTTGCGGCCGCATCACATGCGAAGAAAAAAAAAGAGGCTGTCAAATGAACCACGAAAAACGTTTTGTTACTATGAACGTTGTTTACAAGATTCTCCTGTCTTGTGGCAATTGTACATCGGCCAGACGGGGCATGCGTTAACGACTGACTCAGGGACCATAAAAGAAACCTGGCTAATAGGGAGCGCACGATTCTAGTTGACCACTGCATTGCTTGCAGAGCTTGTGAACCACGTTTCTGTTGCGTGTCAGTCCTAGGAAGAAGTAAGCAAAAAAAACGCCCGTGAAACCTTGGAGGCATCTTTTTATAAGGAAATCTGGATCAGATTGCGTGAGTGACACTTCAGTTGCCTTGTATAACGCTGAAGTCAATTTCCTATCTCCCCTTGTGCGATGACTTTTTCCTTGGCAGTTTCCAAGTGTCTTGTTAGGCTGCGCTTGCGCAGGCCTGTGGTTTTATATATGCCGCCGTGGTTCCCTCAATAAATCAGGTGCAAGTTAGCGCTCGTGTTTGTCTCTGTTCTCTGTGTCCCTGTCGTAGTTGCGCTAAAAATATGTATAATTGCACAGGAATGACGCAGATAACACACAGTATGAGGACGCATACAAACTGTTCACAAAAAGATGGAAACATCACGGCGGTAGCTGTACTACAATAATGCAAGATTAAAGCAATACTCAGCAAAAGACCACGACGGGAAACAGTGAGCGACAGGACAAAGGAAAGATCGAGATATTGGACAGAGACGGTGGCTTAGCTGTGGAGAGGCAAGGCCCGGTAGCAGGGAATGTCGGTGCTGCGGATGCTCGTTGCGGGACTGATAAGGCGTTGCGGGTAAGGGTGAACTTGGGTTACGTGTCTTCGGGGCTGGCGTCGCCGCACTGAACGCGTCAGACCCCCCCTAGGCTCGCTTTCTGACCACTTCCCTGGCTAACCTCACTCACGTCCGCACGCACCGATTCCTCAAAGCCAAATAAGTGCTCGACTCGCAGTTTTCCAGCAACCGCGTTCTCGTGGAAACAAACAAACAAAAGATCAAGACATGGCGCGCTAACGGTTCGCACACGTCAAAAGGAAAAAATAAAAACAAAGAAATGGGGAACGAACGCGAGGTGAAGCCTCGATCCTAGCGAGGGAGGTATGCTAAGGGTGCCGTAGCATTTAACTCAAAGCGTCGTGTTCTCTGAAGTGGGCAGCACTGTTGACTTGTACAAGCATTCCCTACCAGGGGAAAAAACGGGGTGGGGACGGAGTGGCCTTGAATGGCCTTTCACTGCCATCATCCGCGATGAAGGTCAAACTCATCGCCGCCGCGCCGTGACATGTTCCTGAAGAACACAGGCGCCTTGGCTACCTGTGCCTAAAAGGTGAAAGGAGAACAAGGCAGGCACGAAGTGACATCCAGCTGCCTCTGAAAACTTTATTAATACGCTGTTTATTGATGCTGAAGAGGCAAGTCTGCGTTTCCTATCTGGACAATGTCGTCATTTTAAGAGGACTTGCGCTGAATATAACAGCCGCTTAGCCATTATCCTTAACTGCATCAAGAGAGTGGGCCTCCTGCTGTTCCCGCGTCAGGGAACGCCAAATTATTCTGCATGGCCATCTGTTTGAGAAAGATGATGTAAGGCCCGACCCACAGCAGACTGAAACAGCCAACTGCGTTAAAAAGCCCAAATCGCCGAAAGAGCTAAGCTTCTTAGCATTTTGTTCTCAGTTTACTAACTTAATTTTGCTTCGCTGGCCTGCATGCCTGATGGCTTAGCCGTCCGCGGACGTGCGGACTCCCAAATCCATCCCCGCGTTTCATCAGCTCCCCCGAAATTTCTTCTTTCCTCTCAGCAAATATTGCGTCCTTTCTGCTTCACAACGCGCACTGGACTGCCTGCTGACGCCACCGTAATCGGCGCCGGTGTTGTGCTAAAACAACGCCATGACGGAAATCAACACCTTTTCGCTTATGAAAGTCGCACGTTCAGCTAGTGTGAACGAATTTTCACTATGACAGACCAAGAGTGCCTTGCCGTTCTTTGCGGCATACCACGATTTCATTCTTACCATTAGATGATGCTGATGATGCTATCAGGCTTAATGGCGGGGATGGTCACCTTTAGGGCGTGTCTTTGGAGTCATTACAGATCATAATTTTTTTCCAGGCTTCTTAATCTACACGAATCCTGCGGTCGGTTCACCCTCTAGGGATTAGCGTTCAGACGTACAACGTCACACTATCACACAAAAGTGGCTGCCAGATCCCCGACGCGTTCTGCCTATCGCGGCAGCCGCTGGTGACTATTTATTGCAATTATCAAAGTTTTGTGAACTATATTGACATCGTTTCCCCAGATTTCCGGATCTGGGAACTTGCAAGAAAGAAGAACGCAAAGATCACCACTTGGCACCGGATTTAGAAGAACACCGTGACTTGCCATCTACGACCCCTTTCCGTATTCGCGATGGATTACTACACAAAACGGTTTATTGTCTCAAAGCAGCAATGTCTTTGCATAGTTTGCAATTTTGTTTTTTTCATTTTGAGGTTATCAGTTTTGCCCTCACCGAGCTCAAGGCGGGGCAAGTCCATTCCGTGCAATAAAAAAACACTCCACGCAAGGAACACAATGAACCTGACATCTTTGTGAAAGTTTGAATGGGAGCGGACTTTTTATGCACAGCCTTAACAACGCCTTCGACGTTTCAAGCATGGCAGTAGCAAACTTGTTGTTCCGTGGAGCTGTTGACTAAGCAGCGGTAACCACGAGTGACAGGTTGCACATCATAAATAGCGCGGCCAAATTTTAGTGCAGTGTGCTCCACGTTGCAATCAGTTTTCTTATTGCCGCAGAAGTTCCCTGCACAGCCGAACACAGTTCATTTGTGATAAGCCACTGCAACCAGGCTACCAATAGTAGGTAAAGTTGAGACGAAATACCGCTGAAAACAAAAAGGTCTCTGCTACTCGGAACATAGAAGTAATAGTACTGCCAAACGTAGGAGCCAGATCAGCTTAACGCAAAATTAAGCCAATGCTATTACAGAAGGCAATGTAAAAAGGGCACAAACTATACAGCATGAAAATTCATTTCAGCATTACGAAAATCCTAATTTTATGCCGGTGCGGAGACTTCGCACAACCGGAGACTTCGTAAGCGCTGACATATAGAACAGCTCTTTTAGAAAATTTTGCCAATTTTCCTTACGATTGATCACTTTCGTTCCGACATTACGGGCTCAGTGGAATCTTCTTTCGTTGCCAGCGGGCATGCTCTCGTTCTTTACAGATACTCCTCTGAATAATTTCCCTGCGCCAAGTTCGTTAGCGCAAGCTGCCACTTCATTATTGCAAGGTTGTCTTCAAGGCGCGCTTTTAAAAAACCATTTTTTATCTCCAAAAAATGGTCACTCTGCAGTGTCTCACGGTATTAAACGCATATCTCTATTTTTCAGCTGCTTTTATTAAATATTCTAGCTACATTCACAACTCCTACATTCTGCTGACGTAAACTCAGCTAGCGTCACACAAGCACATTATATGTACTATGGCATTTCGCTGCACTTTTGCTGCATCTTATATTGTTCGAGAATATGAGAAACGAACAACATTCAGCAAGCTTGTTCAAGAAAACATATAGTGATTCAAGGTGCCTCCTATTATCTGTGCCTTGAAACCTGGCATCTTTAATTTTACCAGCGGTGCATTGGTTCCTGAGCCGAGAAACGCCAAATGTATTTTTAAAAAGTCGCACTGCTCACTCGGGAGAACGAGCCAAAATGATCAGTCTGCTTCCTGTCCATTTTCTTACATAGTTCCGTGTTTGTTAGAGCACAGCCGTTTTCCCTATCCTTCATGTTCTCCAACTAGCACAGCTGTGAGCTCCACGTGTCACGAAGCATGCGTCAGCCCGTGGAAATTTGCGATTCTCTTCGAATAAATACTCAGCGGCTGAGAGTGTTATCCAACTGTTGCATAGCGCTCACAGTGCGAGAATGAGAATACACAAAGTTGCTATTGGCCACAAGATCCGAATGAGCAGCTTGTATCCTCGGCTCAAATCGGCAGCTCAAATCACGCTATCTATGCCACCAGCGGTTGTGCACTCCACACTATAATTTGGAACAACCCGTTTTTTTTATAGGAAGTATGCGGACCGTGGTAAAAGTGAATGGAGTTTCACGCCCATCCGGTTTAAGTTCCTCTTTCCGAATGAAACTGAACCATGGTGTTAACCAAAAGGAACAACAAATATATTCCTAGAAATACGCACAACGAATTTGAATCACAAACCATTGCTTTCTTTCAAAGAATAAGAAGAGAAACGTTGTTGACAGAACCCTAAGTACACAAGCATTCACTCTTTTTGAACACGCACATATAGTGCACATATTGCAAGGAGAGGTTAGAATTGCGAAAATTAGATCATGTAGGAAAGTTCAACAAAAAAATACTGAGAGGCAGTCTGCAGGCGGATCCGACGGAAAAGCTATAGCATGAAACTCTTATTTTCGCCTCATGGCACAACACGGCACAAACATTATACCACATCTACCTTTATTGCACGCTTAATCACCATTGTACTGTCGGCCGCAAAAGTTTATGGTATTTGCTGCGATAAGTGATGGAATGAAGCAAAGGTGCACTGCGGCGCCACCTGCCGTCACTGAGCCTGCTACCGAGGCTTACTAACGGTACTGCCACACAAGGCGTGCGGTTAGCCTCGACAGCACGCTCTGTGGTGGCCGACGGCTCAGCAGTGCACTCTTGCTTCATTCCATCACGCATTGCAGATACCGTTAATTTTTGCGGGATACAGTACTTCTTTTCAGATGAGTACGTTGTATATTTCGTCCCTTGTTCGAAGTCTAATCTTCAGTGCCCAACGACACTTGGTTCTGGAGTTGTCTGGAGCTCGACCACTTAAATGAAAGACTGGCTACCGGTACCCACACCCCTCTCTGCTGCCAGCGCTCCTCAACTCAGCTCACTATCTTCACTGCCGTCCACCTTCCGCTGTAGCCACCTGGCGGCAACCACCCTAACCACCATCAGGTTGTACATTCTTCCGTCCCAATCAAAACCTCCTCTATCAATGGTAGCCACCCTCGGGGTTCTTCCCGGGCAGCCAGCCTCCGTACTCTCCGTCGTTTTTGTACAAATGAAGAGGCACATTTTTCTCTCTTCACTTTGCCACCTGCCAATCGCTGCTGGTAGCAGGTGGTTTTTGGAGGCTTCAGACAACACCGGACAGTTTTCACACGGCATAAGGGCCTTTGAACTATCCGATAAGAATTGAACTTCGAGTTATGTTTAAAATGGGTGTAGAACGACTAAGTGCGCAGTAACAATTCATTCACCACGATAAATGGCGGCTCTTGACGAAGGGTAATTGGCGAAAGAGATAAAAGGCTTTTCAGAGAGATAGAGACTGAGATTTTAACGAATACAGGAGAGATGGTTTTATGAAGGATATGCGGTGTAGTCCGCGCATTGTAGTCTCGAGAGTACCCGGCGGTACTGTTAATCCCTAGAAGCGGCCTAAAGCGGGTACTGATTAGGGCTCTTTTAAAGCGATAGCAATAGACGTATCTGTCTCGGGAAATGCTGGTGTCCGTCCGTCCGTGTCACGGAAGAACAGCCAGCTCGCTTGCCACGGCGGCCAGGTGTCAACCTGCCAACTATTACAGGTTGCAATGAAATTAATTCAAATAAATTCAACGCAGTCGCAACCTACTGACCATGGTATACTGTGCAACAGCTCACGGCTAGAGAGAAGCAGCCTCGATAAGAGCAATCTGTGCAAAAATCTGACTTACCACAGATCGGAACGAGCAGCCTGGATCCCACAAGAGGCTGTGTTTAAAGCAGCCACCTTGCGAGCCAGTAGCGCACTGCTTAACCGCTGCACAACTGCACCATCAGTGGTATGAGGAATGGTCGTGCTCTTTGAATGTATGAAGCCAAATGTGTACTTGTGCCAGGCGGATTACTAATTATTTCAATATCGATTTGCAATTTCATTTTCCCAGGTACACATGGTGATGGTCGATGGAAAAAAGACACAAATTGTGGCTTGACATGTCCCTCGGCCCCCACTTGGAGGGAAGCGGGCAACATGCAATGTACATACACAAGTAACGAACAAAATGCAAACAATGGTTGTCAAGAACGGTTAGCGCATCATTAGAAAAAACGATAAGAAATGAAGCATACACTTAGAACGATAAATTCAACAGAAAAATATACTTCATAGAAAAACATCTCTGGTTATTCAAATCAGGTCAGCACTTTATGGAACGAGAGATAAAGAAGCAGTGAAAGCACGGTGAAATCTATAAAGTAGCACATACATCCTGTATATCTTTGTGGCAGGCTCGTGATACATCAACTTTTGCAGCATGAAACTTATTTAAAAGACGGGACAACGTGATTGCTATGCTATATGCACCATAATTTGTGCGGCATGTTCGAATATGCCACAGTTAGGTGTGTCTGCTAGGGTAAACTTGTACATTTAGCGAAAGGTGTGCCGTGTCCCGCAAGTAATTCACATTTTGTTTTATGTTCTTCTTACACCTTTCAGCCAGTCTAACATTATACATTTCAGACACTGTTATGGCATTGAAATGGAGAATAAGTCGCATGTGTTTATATCAGAACCGGCGTTTAGTACGGCACATAGAGCCTTCTTCTGCAAAACGTTAACCTTATTTTAATTGGTACCTGTAGTTTCCCAAACTAAGTGCGCACAGTTTACTTCGGACATAAAGAGGGAGCTACACAGGAGAAGTTTAACTCTGCTTGGAAGTAAGTGATGATGCCGGTTAATGATACCTGTTACAGGAGAAAGCTAGCTTACTGATGACAGCATTAACATGATTGTCCCAGCTTAACTGGCTGTTGATAAGTACCCCTAATGTCTTAATATCGTCTACAACCTCCATCGTTTCCAAGCCAAGCGTAAGATCGCGTGGTAGAATATTTTTTTATGCTTGAATATATTTCCAATCCAAGCCTAAGATCGCCCGGTAGAATAATGTTTTGATTTGATACTTTTAGTATATTAACCTTAGTTTTAGTTACACCAAATTTTGAACAGATTATTAATGGATAATTGATCGGCTGTACTTAGATTCCCATTTGCCTCATTTATCACACTTCCACATACGCTTGATGAGAAGAAAAGTAACACGTCATCTGACACACTTCGAGTGAAGGCATTGATTAACGATATTATTTACATATAAGTTAGAAAAAAGAGGTCCAAGGATACTACTCTGAGGTACGCTTGCAGTAACTTTTTTTACTGAAGATTGAAAGCTATTATTAACTTACAAACTGAAAGCAGTGTGCAAGATATGAGGAAAGAAGCGCATGAACATGACCCCTAAGCCGTAGTCGAACAGTTTTTCCAAAAGCATATTATGACTGATGTAGTCGAAAGCCTGCGCAAAATCAATAAAAACGCCAAGGGCAAGTTTCTTTTCCTCGAAACACTGTAAGATATGTTCTTTTTGGCTTAGTAATGTTGTTTCGGTAGATTTATGTTTGAAAAAATCAAACTGCGAATCTTTTATTTGGTGTTTGTCAAAAAAGCATGATATTGACGTGTGGATAATTTTTTCCAGTCCTTTAGAAAAAATTGGCAGCACGGAATCTTGCCTATTATTTGAAACACAATAGTTATCGCCTTTCCTATACGAAGCTGTCACTTTAGCAAATCTGCATGCGCCGTGGGAACACTCCGCATTCAAAACCTAAATTAAATATATGTGCTAAAATTGGGGCTAGAGTATCTAACATACGCTTCACTGGCCGTATCTGCAAACCATCCGCATCGTGGCATCTGCTGTTCTTCATGTTCAAAAATGCAGTGAATACTTCAGAACATGTAGTTGGCCTTAGATACATAGAATCGCTGGTTTGCCTGATAAGAGCATCATATGACATGCTTGACGAAATTTGGTATTCTCGGGTAACGAAATATTAATTGAACGCCTCTGCTAGTTCCTGCCCATTTACACTTCGTCATTGAATAAATACTTCTTGAGGAGAGCTAGTCTGCGGTTTGCGTAAAACAACGCTGTTAATCTGATTCCATAACTTTCGAGATTCACCGTTGCATGATTCGAATTTGCCGTAGTAATACGAATCCCTAGCATGCCTTATCTTTTTGTTTAGCCTATTTCGGAGGATTTGTATATTGCTAATAGTTCGGGATTACGTGTATTAATGAAGTCTTGGTACATTTTTTCTTGCGATTGTATCTCCTTGAGCAATTGCGACGTCATCCACTACTTGTGCCCTTTCCGACATGCTACGTGCGCCTTCTACGGAAAATGTTCGGTGTAAAGAGCTTTATATTTATCAAGAAAGCTGTCATAAGCGGCTTCCACGTCTGTTATAGAGAGCACGACAGACCAGGTTATATCTGAAACAGCCTGTCTGAAAGATGCAAGGTTTTTCTCAGTTATCACTTGATGAAAGCAAGCACGTGCTGGTTTTTTCTTCATACCCGATTTCACCCCTAGCAGTATTGGGAAATGGTCACTAAGGTCGTAATGAAAAACAGCGGACACAATGCTATTTTCATCAAAATTAGTAGTAAGACGATCAATGAGTCATTCTGTATGCATAGTAACTCTTTTAGGCGTACCAATTGTGTTAATGCAGCCATTGGCGGAGAGCAGAAAAATAAAATCTTTTGCTGTGCTGCTATATAAAAGCAGATTTACATTAAAATCGCCGCCTGAAATGACACTGAAGTTGTTATAGTTCAGAAAATTGAAAAATATGTCAACGAAACAAGAGAATATGCAGTGCGGCCATAAATAAGGCGGTAACAAACTGCAATAATAGTACGGTCAACATTTAAGCAAACCCTTTCGTAGTCAGGAGTGACACAACAAAACCTTGGTACTAGGGTACAATTTATACACTTTTTTTCCTAACGCACAAACACCGCCACCCCGATTTAAGGATCTGTTTATGAAGAACGAGTTGTACCCAGGCATATTAATTACTTTATCACAGGAGTACCAAGTATCCGTGATCATAAACAGTTTAAACGTATCTAGTTTATTAAACAGGTAATCTAGATCAGCATTTTTATTTACGGTAGACCGCGCACTGACATGGAGGCTACGAAAAGACGTGTTTGTTATTATTGTGTTACATTTTGCTTTATTCATAAAGATTTGATTGTAAGCTCCTAAATCGTCGTATTCGTTGAAAAGGCTGCGCATGTCTCTAGCTTGATCAAGGTTTCCGGCGCCTTGACCGAGGGGCCCATGGTTCTATACTGTGCACTACTTCGCTTTCTTCGTTTTTTTTTGGTTCTAGTTCAGCGATGTCGTTGCTATCTTTGTCCCAGGCGAAAATACAACCATTAATTAGTTCTTTGTCATACGTGAACCTCACTTTTTCTTTCTTGTCACGATTTTCTTTGGTTCGATTACACAGCTTTTTCCTTACCTCTCAAACGCTTTGTGAGAAATCTTCGCTGATTGAATAGGTAGATCGCTTAAGTTTAGAACAATGGCTTTAAAATGTTCACTTTATTACGGTAGTCTAGTAACCTAAAGATCACTGGTCTGTGCGTTTCGTCTACCGAGCCGATGCATTCTTTCAATACTTCATACCGTCGCGTTTAGCCTATCTTGAAGAATATCTTTTGTTACCACTGTCTGAAGTTGTTCCTCACACTCTTCTTCTTGCTCCTCTATGCCAAAAACAATCAGGTTTGATAGTCGGCTACTATTTTCTAAATCATCATTATTTTGTCATTACTGACAGCTGTTGTTCCAATTCAGTTACTTCACATTTCATGACTTTTTCCAGAATGCTTCCTATCTTTCCCAGCTTCTTTTCAATAACGTTGACCTTCTAGTTCGTTACAAATTTTCCTTTCTTTATTTCCTGTATGTCTGCCGCAATCAACTTCAATTGCTCCGAAATTGAATTATCTAGTCCGGGGTTCGCCTCGATGTCGCCCCCCATAAGCAACAAAAATCGCAGGGAACTACACATCAAATGAAGCGCAGGCCGTGGGCACGGCAGCAAAAGAAGGCAAACGAAATCATTGCTACGAAATCATTTTCCGTAGCGTTTGCTCACCTGGATAAAGAAGAAAAAAGGGTTTGCAGCCCTCATCCTGGCATTTCCGTCGCGCCCACTGCCCTGTGCTTCGTGGCCCGCCTATTTTATACAATCCGGTGTTGCTGCTGCCGATGCTTCTCCCGCTTCCGTCAACGAAGCAGTGGCGCCGCTGGGAAGGCTGCGGTAGAAATCTTGGAATACTTCCGGATAACTTGACTTGATGACGGGATCGATGCAAGCAGCTGTGATGTCCGATAACGATGCGTAGTAGAATGTCGGTGGCTGCTCCACTATCAGAGGCAGCAATCCAAGAAAAACCTGGATAAAGAAGACAAAAGGGTTGGCAGCCCTCATCCTGGCATTGCCGCCGAGCCCACTGCCGCGCCCACTACGCATTGTGCTCTTAAATATAGGTTACGCATTGCGCACTTTTTTTTAAAATGAACTGAATGCGGCCGCAGTGAACACTGACGAGCAATGTATCTGCACACTGAAGGGAAGGTCACATCGTTTACAAACTAGCACCCACATTCACAAAAGAAACGCCAAGTGCCTCACACACATAGTGCACAGGTAGAGCAGCCGCCTTCCGTTCAGTTACCGCAGTAATGCTTAATAGGAGCTGTAAATTTTGAGGTTTCCCAGGACTCCAAACACATCCTGTCATGATGATGAGATATCTGGAAGGGTCTTTGAAGACGGAAAGCTGGCAACGGGTAAAGTAAAAACACAGTACACTGTCCTGGTGGGTGCCTTCAATGCGAAGGCAGGCAAGAAGCAAGCAGGCGAGCAGGCTGTAGAGGACCGTAGCATGTATTCTAGGAATAGAACAGGGGGTTATTAGCGCAGTCCGAAGAGCGAAATAGTTTGCGGATCAGAGCAAGCATCCCAAACAAGAAAGCCGGAAGTTGACTGGGAAGAATCCAAACGGCAAGACTAAAAATGAAGCAGACTTCGTATTGTATGTGGATGCAGATACAGTGCATATATAAGGCTGCTTCACAAGGAGAGATACTGCGCAAATGAGGCGAATTATCTCAAAAATAGTCGTACGGTCTGCGCAATAGGACTAAAGGATTGGGAAGACGGACAGAATACTGAAACGCTCGCACAGAAAACAAAACCCCTTAGAAAAAAATGTTCAATAACTAAAACCTCTAAGCCCATACATAGAAGAGACCTGGCAGAGCTGTGAATCTATTTTAGAAGCGTATTATACCGGGTGCAATGGAGTGTAATATGTAAAGGGTAGAGCAGGCTCCAGAGAAATGAGATAGACTAAAAGCGATCAAGCCTAATTGAGCCATTCACAAATATCAGATGTACGCTCTAACAGACCAAAAACGAAATGCAATAACAAGCACGAATAGGGCAGTTAAGGTAGTCAAGTAAGTTTACAACAATCTCTACAGCATACGACATGACCAAGATGGCTAATGATGAAGCCAGTTCTGTGAACGAATTGGACATACGAAAGATCCCGAAAAAGAAATTAAAGGTTTGCAAGCAATTCAAGAGTTAAAAATGGCAAATGAGGCTAACGTACTTGAAGCTCTGTTAATAGATGACGGGAACCTTGCGATAGATTCACTTGGTAATCTTTATACGCACTGCCGCAAGATCACTAGACTCCCAGAGTTCTGGAAGAAGGATGACAATGACCAAATCCGTACGAAAGGGGACGTCAAGCGTTAGAAAAATTACACATCTATCAACATATTCTGCGCAGCCTACCAGTCATTAGCAGAATGAGACCAACCTAGATGTCAGGCAACTAGAGCACCGTCTAGCTTTTGTAATAGTTACTCAACAATAGGCCACGTTGAGCAGAATTCCACAGAACACCTTCAGCGCGTTTATATAGCCTTAATTGATTACGAGGAGGCATTGTAGTCATACGAAACCGCTGCAGTCATGCAGGAATTGCGTAGTCAGTGTCCAGGAGAGTCGCCCTTCGAGGTAATAGAAAATGTTTTTGCAGATTTCGCAGCGGTCATTGTACCTCACATGAAATGTGGTAAAGAAGCAATCTGCATGTCAAGCAAAAATACTCCTTCTTCCCTACCATTCACTGCGTCTTTCCTTGAGGTATTCAGAAAAGGGGATTGGAAAATAATGGTGGTTAAAGCTCATGATTGAACTGCGCGAAAGAAACGGGGACCAAGAAGAAACACCTACACACACACAGCGCAGACTTCCAACTTTTAATTCGAAAACACGCCTCGAGCATTCCTTTTTCGAATTAAAAGTTGGAAGTCTGCGCTGTGTGTGTGTACGTGTTTCTTCTTGGTCCCCGTTTCTTTCGCACAGTTCAATCATGAACGAAATCCACCAACTAGCCCGCCTCAAAACCCTTCTTGGTTAAAGCTGATGGAGAAAACTTTAGCAGTTTTCGCTTAGCTGATTACGTTGGCTTGCTAAGCAACTATGGGTTGGAACTGCAAACCATGATTGAGGACAGAGAGAGTCAAAGAAGAACAATTTAATGAAGAAATCAAAAACAATGTTCCATAGTCACAATCGGGAACAACAATTTTGTCATAGACAGTGAAGCATTAGAAGTGGTAAGCCAATATATTTATTTACAGGAGGTAGTGACCGCGAATCACGACAAGAGTGAAGTAACTAATAGAATAGGACTCGCTTCGAGCGCAATCAGTGGGGAGGTGAGCCCTCAGGTGTGCACAGGCGTTTAACAGCGCGCCTAAATAGGAAAAGATATAATAGCGTTTCCCTACTGGCACTGATCTACAGTGCAGAAACGTGGAGGCCAAAGAAAGGTTGACCTTAAAATGAGGGCAGCGCTACCTGCTCTGCAAGAGAAGAGAGCAGGTGTAATATTAAGATGGTTTAGGGGGTTTAAAGTCGCAAAGCAGCTCAGGCTGAGGGACGCCATAGTGAAGGGCTCCGGAAATTTTGACCAACTGGAAATATTTAACGTGTACTGACGTCGCACAGTACACCACCCTCTAAAGTTTCGCCTTCACCGAAATTCGACCGCCGCGGCCGGGATCGCACACGCGTGACAGGCAGGTACCCGAATGGTGAAGGAACAAACGCAAAGCAATGACATCCTAGCCGAAATCAAGGGTAATAATGGGCATGGCCCGAGTTTGTGGTGCGAAGGCACGATAACCGACAGTCCTTAAGAGTAACGGACAGTTTTCCAAAAGAAGGCAAGCGCAGCAGGAAGTGGTAGAAAAAGGTGGCCGCAGCAAAACAGGGAAGTGTAGTTGAATGTATATAGCAGGGGCTTGCATTCTTGTACTGGACGTACGGTGATAATGGTGGTGATGATGATGGTGTCATGGAGGGTGTAAAGCTGCCATTCTGACCTCTCGATGCTGACAAACTAGAGATCAGTGTTGCGAACTTTAATAACTAGGGCCTACTTTGAGGGCCACCCGCAGGTCGTTGCAATTTAGCATGTTAATTCGTTCTTAAGGCGTAATCCTACCTTGCCCTATTGAGCGAGCACCCGTTTTTGCTTGTTCATGCGTGTGTGTTAACTGGCGATAGTACCCATAAAATATGGCGTCTTCGTGCAACCTGGCAGGTGGTGGTGAAATTCATGATTGGTCGAGCGACGTTGCTCACGAAGAGCAGCCTGTATCGCACAAATTCCGCCGGTGGCAGCCCCTGCCATTCCAAGACAGTGGCTCGGCAAGAGCAACCTTCATCCGCACAAATCCCACCAGTGGCTTACACCTGCCATCCCAAGACAGTGGCTCTGGAAGATCAACCTGGATCCACAAATTCAGCCCGCGGCAGCACCTGCCATCCCAAGACTGTGGCTCGGCAAGAGCAACCTTGATCCACACAAATTTCACCAGTGGCATACACCTGCCAACCCAATACAGTGGCTCTGGAAGATAAACCTGGATCCACAAATTCCACCGGTGGCAGCCCCTGCCATCCCAAGACTGTGGCTCGGCAAGAGCAACCGTGATGCGCACAAATTCCACCAGTGGCACACACCTGCCATCCCAAGACAGTGGTTTTGGAAGATCAACATGGCTTCACAAATTCCACCGGTGGCAGCACCTGCCATCCCAAGACAGTTGTTCGGCAAGTGCAACCTTGATCCGCACAAATTCCACCAGTGGCATGCACCTTCCATCCAAAGACAGTGGCACTGGAAGATCAACCTGGATACAAAATTCCGCCGGTGGCAGTCCCTGCCATCCCAAGACAGTGGTTCGGCAAGAGCAACCTTCATCCGCACAAATTCAAACAGTGAAATACACCTGCCATCCCCAAGACAGTGTCCCTGGAAAATCAACCCGGATCCACAAATTGCACCGGTGGCAGCACCTGCCATCGCAGGTGGCGCACCGCTTCACCGGTGCACCATTGCACCAGGAGTGGTATGAGGAGTTCCAAGTATGTTAAGATGAGAAAGACGAATTGTGCATATATCGACATTAACACATTAGCTATCACGTCGTACCCTGAATGCAGAACACAGGCTGCGGTACGGCGGTGACTCTTCCACGAAGTCAGCGCGCAGGTCAGGAGGTGTTCGGCGTCGGTGCAGCGGCGGCTACTTAGAGTCATGCAGAGGTAGAATCACACCGCATAGCGGGGCCGCTTTGTTATCAAAGTAAGGTAGCGGGTAAGGGCTCGCACGTAAGCAGTCTTAAGTCCACCCACCTTCGTTTTTTTGTGATTATTCCTTTAAATAGCGCATGTTCAGAACATATTCTATTCGCATTTGAACCGCTTTTATCACTAGACGCTTCGTATAAGACGTTTTACACCGCTATTCCCACTATACTCCCGGGACACCACAGCTAGACTGTGTTCCATTCGATTTTGAAAAGCTACACTTTTGCAACGTCTATAAATTTAGCTTTCTCAGTGGGAGTTAGAAGCCATGGCAGGCAGCTTTGAAGTAGTGCGTTTGCTTATCATTTCACGAAGCTTTTAGTGGTGCTGACCCATCGTACGATGAGAATAACTGCCGGAGGGTTTTTGTAAATATTTATTGCAAAGGCACTATCTCAGTAAGGACAGTCAGTAAATTAGGTTTGATAAAGGAAGTTCGATATCAACCGTCGTTATAGAGAAAGCCGGCATTGTGGTGGAATGCTAACTACCGTATCAAGATCAATCCCCTCGTTTTTCATAGACGTGGGTTGTAGACTGGAAACCGTATGGGCTGGTATCACTTTCAAAAATAGCAGAATAATACTAGGCATCTGTTAACGCCCTCCAAACACCGGAGCAACGTTCATCGATGAACTGCATGATGCTGTCAGTATAATTGTGTCTCGCTATCCGGCCTTACCTATATTCTTGTTGGGGGACTTTACCTTTGCTAATATTTCATTCAAAGTACCGTATCTAATCATTTCTCCATTATCAGCCCTATGTCAGAGTTTTCTTGACCTCTGCTCATGTTTTCAATTCACTCAGCTTGTCAAACTGCAAACCAGGTGTTCTCCACAGTCCGCTAATACGCTAGATCTAATTACGACGACTCACCCGGATTTGCTTTCTTCTATCACCCATCTCCCCGGCATTAGTGACCATGACTTGCTTCACTTCGATCTAAACATTTCTTTTCCACGCTCAGCAGTAAAAGCTAAGCGGATTCGGGACTACAGTATAGCTAACTTTTACGCTATTATTGAGAACCTTTGTCGATGCTTGTACAGGTACGTACAAGATTTTGAACTGCGTTCTGTACAACAAAGCTAGAATTGGTTTGCTGCGCAGGATACTTCATTTTATTAAAGTGCATAAGGAGCAACGCTGGACCCCTGGTTTAGTTGAACACTTGCCCGCATTTCTAACTAGAAAAAGCGGCTGTTTCTTCTAGCTAAAGCTCGAAACACGCATGATCTATGGGATAGCTACTTCTCAGTTTCAAAAGAGTACGCTGATGCAATCCTGGATGCCAAGAATCACATCTTTAACATCACGTTGCAAAACATGTTAATAAACAATCCAAAGAAGTTCTGCTGCACTGTAAACATGAAAGATAGCAGAGCAATTTGTCTTCAAGATGATTCTGGCGAGCCAACTCCGCCTGAAGACTCCCCCTGTGTTCTAAAAACTGCATTCTCAAATGGTTTTTCGTTCGTGTCTGCAAAATATGTTCCGGATGAATTTCAAGATCTCAAGTGTTCTCTGATGTTCCCAGTAATCACTGATCCTGGTGGCATCGCAGCAGTAATTGATTCTTTAAAACATTCCTCATTTTCAGGGCCTGAGAACTGTAATTCTAAATTTCTGAAGCAAACAACCTTGTGGGCATCTATTTTTTGGCAAAAAGTTTTCAACAGTCTCTTGAATGCGGTGAACAACCATTGCAAAGGAAGACCAGGAAGGTGGTTCCGTTCTACAAATCAGGTAATCGACTCTCACCTCTAAGTTACAGGCCCATATCATTAGCAAGCATTCCTTGCAAATTTTGGAGCACGTGCTGTATTCGCCGAACATCAACTTCTTGGAAGAGAACTCATTTTTCACACATGCTCAACATGGCTTCAGACTTTCATTTTTTTGCGAAACGCAGTTGCTGGTCTTTACCCATCGTTTGCATGCTATTCAGGACAAACACTCCGATATCGACATCATTTTCATTGAGTTCTTCAAAGCTTTCGATAAGGTTAACCGTAAGCTACTAATGTTTAAACTGTCGCTTTTGAATTAAGACCATAAACTTCTTTTTTGGATTGAGTGCTTTCTTACTAACCGGTGTCAATACGTAAAACTCGACAGCTACAATTCAAACCTGACTATATTAAGATCTGATGTCCCTAAGAGTCCTGTTTTAGGTCCGTCGCTTTTCCGCATATTTGTTAACGACCTTCCTAACTATGTGACATCTTTCATGACTCTTTACGTTGACGACAGCGTTGTTCACCGGGAAGTTTGCAACGGAGCTGATATAGAAATTTTACAGTCGTACATCGATAGGATTGCAAATTGGTTTAAAATGTGGAAAATGGAGCTGAAAACTAACAAATGCAAGTTAATGCGTGTATCACGTCGCTCCACTCTTCCTCCAAAGTACCACCTGAATAACACTGAACTGGAAGCCATATCATCGTATCGGTACTTAGATCTGCTCATAACCAGAACATTATCGTGGAAACCGCACATTGATTCAATAATTTGCAACGCTAACCGCATGTTCGGGTATCTACGTCGAAATTTCAGCAAGGCCTCAGTTTACTTAAAAATACTCCTTTATAAGACACTTGTTCGATCCAAACTAGAATACGCCGCTTCTATATGGGACCCTAACCAAGCTAAATTATGTCAGTCCCCTCAGCTTGTACAGAACAATGCGACTCGTTTCATTTTATTTAACTATCATCGCACATCAAGCGTAACAAGTATGAAGAACAGTCTTTCATTACCGTGTTATGTCACTGCCAAGAAATTTCTTTCGTTTATGTCTCTTTTTCAAAGTATACCATCATTACACTTTAAGAAGGCAGCTCATTCTAGAAGCCGCTTATGAATCGTCAAAAATTGACCACGAACACAAGGTTGGATATATTCATTGTAACACATACACATTCTCTTACTTATCTTTACCACGTACATGAGGCGAATGGAACCACCTCCGACTGATATCGCATGCGTCAATGTTTATTATCTTTTCAGAAAAGCTTTATCCGCTTTTATTTCTGTTGATGACGTGGCCCCCTAAGTGTTGTGACATCGTTTTATTTATATTGCTACAACGAAGCCATGACGTTTTGAACTTGTTTGCAATCCTATTACGTTATAAAAATGATATGCTTAAGTTGTTGGCTGTGTATTTTTTCATCTCTTTCCAAGGCTGTGCTCCCTTATGTTTTCGTACTCGTTAAAGAACCAATTTGAGTTGTACGTTTTGTTTCTGCTTATTTTAATCTTTTTGCAGTCTGGTTACTTATACTGTTTTTCCTAAAATCTTCTACAAACAACTTGCTACTCTTCAACTATGATTCCTTACAAATGTTTACTGCAAATGTTCACCCGACTCCTAAACGTCCACCCACTGCCCTCTGCAATGCTTTTGCGACTGAGGGTATTGTAAACAAATAAATAAATAAATAAATAAATAAATAAATAAATAAAAAGAAAACATAGACCATGAGATGAACTTCGGTAACTCTGAAACTATGCAGGAAAATTCAGAAAAGATGCTGCATACATAAACAAGATTCTCGATGGCTGCCATAAAAAAACACATCTTTAGATCCCGCGGGATTGAGTCCATTGTAATAATGTATTCCCCAGGCAAGCTCTGACGGCTAGAATTGCCTATTACGCTGGTAATAAACCAATTTTAGCGTTTGTATACAATTGCTAACTAAACCCTTATAGTCAGTGAAACAAGCATAACGACTTGAGCTTATCGCGTGGTTAAGTGCGAAAATTGATAATAACTTCTGACATATCATAATGCTCGCAGCAAATGACACTTCTTAGCTAAGGAAAAAAGAGAGGAAACATTTGTTAGATTTGCAATAGCAATCCTCGTGCTCGCCATGGCCTTTCGAAATTAAAATTCTTCAAACATTTGGTGATGCACATAAATTGCGCATATTCTTTGAAGACTTAAGAAAGCGTTTCATCTCCTCGATGAGCAGAAGTCTGACGCCAAAACCACAGAGCTTGCATATAAGCTTGCATTTATAAAACCTTTTAAAGAGCTTTTATATGCTCTTTTATGCACTTTCTGCATTTTTAAAAGTTGCTTTGTAAGCCTGTGTCTATATTCACCGACCTTTTCTTATTGCTCACACACGAGTCGTTTAGCTCAAAAAAGTGCAAAGTACCAGGAATGTGTTCTCACTTAACTTCTCAGAAAAGACTTTTCCATATGCAGCCTTCGAATACCGAGCAAAATTCTCTTTTACTAGCTGAAGTGCCTTTTTTCTAACACAGAAATTGTGAACTGAACAAAAACTGTCCTTTTTTGAGACAGTTGTAATACATTTCATAATTATAATCAGAAACCGACCATAAGAGTGTGTGACAAGAATGTTCGTGCAGGCTAAAAATTTTTATTCTCTTTTTGCGCGGATAAAAAACGGGACGGAAAATGCTTGAATGTGGCGAGCGCTCTCCTGTGTTGAATGAAAAATGTGCATTCAACCTATGCTACCTATTTAAACTCATATCCGAATATTCAATTTAGAATTCGAACATATTTTGTGTCTAGCTGCTGTAATGCTCTTCAAGCCTTTACCGTGGACTGCACCAGAAAATGAACAGCTGATCTGAAGAGCAGATGAGGCCTTTCAGATACCGCGGTCGCATTTTTGAGCAGGTCTGTAAGGCCGAACTTCCTCACAAATATTCCGCCTGCAAGGCAGCCGCGTCGAGGAGCGAGTAAGACTACGATGGACTTTTCTGCTCCAGCAGCTTTCGCAAGAACAGCGTTCACTGTGCAAAAGGGTTTGTAAGTGGCCAGTTTTTTACTGTGGAAACAAGAGCGCCCTCCTGGGCTAGAATTCCAAAGTGTCGACCTTCGCAGGAACTTCTATGAAGCAGAGTCATTAACTTTTTATTTATTTTAAGGGAAACCACTTCACGCATTACTTGGGGTAAACATCGAAGGCATGTAAAAGAGGAAAAATTTTCTATGCAATGCATGATCATTCCTTCTTCCTATACACAGCGAAAGACTGGTACAAATTACCAGAAAATGTACTGCTCGCATCAAGTTTAGATGAGTGTTCTGCTGGTGTTCTTGCTTTGTGAGTTTAGTTCCTGATATAAAGTGGGTTTGGCATTGAGTTAGCGTTCAAGAACTGTTCCGTGTTTAGTTGTATTGTGATTTTTAGGCATGTTTATTTGTTGTGGACAGATAAGTCTAATTTTAGAGGTGTTTAAAGTTAATGCCTACTGGACGATGCTTGTGTTTTTTACTGTGCTCGCCAATTTGCTGTCTGTATTACCATTGTTACACCACTCTTACGATGCTCCTGGCTGGATGGATAGTATGTCTATTAATAATAAACAAATAATACTGCAGCCCAATTTAGTGGGGTACAATAAAATACGACGAGAAATTTCACACACGAGAAGCACATAATCGATAGAAACTAGAAAACCTTAAGAAACTACTTTATAAATCAGTGTCTTAAAGAAACTCAATTCCACCCAAGAAATATGAAACTAATAGTGAGCTAATATTGCAATGTAATGAGTTCCAATTCTCGCCATTACAATTAAAGCATCTATATTTGAACTCATTACTGAGGGTAATTACTTTCTAAAAGACACCAAGTAAAATGCACTAAAAAGTGGAATAATCCCATTGATTATCTCTTGAGGACGGTTGATAGCGGACTTTAGTTTTCGATGAATAGGTGGAATGAGGACTAAAAGTTATAGTCAGAGCGGGTGCAGTTAACCTGCGTTTCTTTCCATTGAAAAGATTCAATTTTCAAGATGGTTTCGCTGTACCCTCGACCACCCAAGATGATGGACATGCAAGACACCTACGCTTATGATCTTCATAACATGGCTGGCGCAATACGTATGAGTACGAAAGTCGGACTTAGGAGACCACACTTTATGTAATTATCTCGTGTATAATTAGTTGTTCGCACATGAAAGATTGGCCTGATAAATTATTAATAATGTCACAAGTGCTGCACCTTCAGTGGTTTTTAACAAAGATGAGTTTCTATGCCTATATAAATGTTGCACCACTGCGCGACAGCTCACGTTTTTCAGCTCTTGCCCTCTCGTTACCATGAAGACTGCGGCGATTGTGTTCATTGTTCTACAAAGCCTGGACGTTTTACTAGTGTGAGTATACCATTTACAGCGTACGAGCAATCACGAGGTGTTCAGTGATGAAATAGATGAGAAGAAAAAAAATTTTAACTTTTACTCTGCGCTCTCGGGTCGAAAAGCGGAGCAAAATATAAGGATTTTATTCCTTGTTCGCTGTTTTGAGTTGAGTGCAGGGTGTTGCGGCGTACGGGTGTGATTAGCCTTGCAGATTCTTCCAGCAATTGCGGAGCATAGGACTTCAGTAAATCGTACAGAGCACGCAGTACTCAAATAAGGAATATGAAAATCCGCTGCGCTAGTTCTGTAGCCTTATCTACACAACCATCAGTAAAAATTGAAAGATGGCGAGAAAACTTTGTTTCTGAACGCTCAAGCACGAGCGAACGCGTCGCCGCCAAAGACTGCGCTTAACGCGCATGTGAGGAATAGTGACTGTACATGACGAGGATGGTTTCAACCGCTCGCTTTGTCTTTGAACCTCAAGACCAAGAGAACTAAAAGTATTAATTACCAAGTAGGCTCGGAACTGAGTTCAATTCAGCATCTATTGCAGAAAGGTTCTCCTAGCTGCCGTCTCTCCGAGGCGGCCAAGTTGCATCTAAACCTTTGTGAATGGCAAGGCTAAGAAGTTTCGATAGTGACTCATGAAGAAGTACATTGCTCGCTTGACAGTTTGTCGGTGCCTTGATGTCCACGAGCCATCACAATAAGCATTCACTTGCCAGCTTCTCTATCAGCTTAACCAAAGACTATTTCAGTGACACAGGACGATACGAGGCCAGGTCCGTCATTTAATTGCCAGGCTTCACTTTACATGACGGAGAAACGTCGCCAGTCCCACGTACTTGGCTGAGGTAGTTCAGAAGCAAGTGCCTTCCTGTGTTCCAGACAGAGAATCCGCAGCATTTGGTTGGTGATGCCGTCGGGGCCTGGGATACATCGATGCCGGAGGACGCTGAGCACTCTCTTGAGCTCTCTAAGCGTAGATGGGGCGTCCTTGACAGACGTGGAGGAAGCACGTGGAAGACAGAGGTCAATTCCAGAATTTTTACATATTAACGAATCTACAAATATCTCTGCCAAGCACGCAAGAGGTTGCTGCTTGCGCTGTGCAAGAGCTTCAAAAGACTTCCAAGGTCTATATTCTGCAGCAAAACTGTTAATGACTCTCCATATTTTCGTAATCGCTGAAAATAGTCAAGCTAGCACAAAAGGAGACCCATTGCTACCTGCAGAGCTTGTTAGTGTGTCGTCAAATGGCAGAAGTCAGCCTAATTAAGGCCTTCTTTATTGCCCTGCCTTCCTTCTTCCACATGAGTTGTCGCTCCGCCCTTCTTCGAGCTGAAAAAAGTTCTTAAGGTTTCCTGGGGCCGGAAAAAGGTCAGGTAACTTCTGCCGTAGTTGCTGCTGTATTGCTAGAAATCATTTTCTCAACATCACCGGAAAAACATGCTAGCTGCTCCTTGTACATGTCCCAGCTAGCAACATAGCAGATTCTGAAGCCACGCATACGGAATTTTCCTCCACGCACTGACTCACAACGTCGACAAAGATGTGGGCTGGGACACACCCTTGGCCACGCCAGCTGATTACCTCGTCGCTTGTAAGGTATGAGAGAGTCCTCCCTGCAGTTGAGTGGGGCACTGCTTGATGACACGGCACGAACATCCACCTCCAACACAAGAAACTCGTTACTCCAGGGCGCAGGATTATCAATCAGTTAGATTTTGGGTATAGTAATAGAAGCAAAACGTAGCAGGGGGCGGAAAAAAGTTAGGTGGGCGGATGAGATTAAGAAGTTTGCGAGGATACGGTGGCCCCAGTTGCAAAGGACCAGATTAATTTCAGGGACATGAGACAGGCGTTTCCCTGCAGTGAGCGTAGTAAGGTTGATGATGATGATGCAGACGTTTATGGTACTTAATGGGAAAGTCATCGCTCGCGCTAAACCATCTATTATGTCTTGCACCATGCTGAAATATGTCGCTGAGAGCAGGCTTTTCAGGCGAGTTTCTATGCAGCCTTAAAGGTGCACTAAAAAGGAATCTGAATTCGTCTCTTCACCGCGGGAACTCGACCTACACGTTCCCAGCATTCTTAGAAACTTCATATTATTCTCTTGTACGGCCGAATTTCCTAATTTAAATCGGATTAAACGTCCCAGCTCCCACCTTTTTTTTTAACTCAGCGCTGAAGGTAGGAGGAGTCAGCCAACGTGTGGAGTGCCGTTGAGCCACTCCCGTGGCGGTTTGCCGCTCTGCCATCGGTGCAGTGGAACGTAAATCAAAAAGACCACGCGTATTTATATTTCCGTGGACCTAATTTCTCGCTGTGTTGCCCCTACGACTGAAAGTATTAGTTTATTCACAGAAACATAAAAGCAAAATAAAAGCGAAAGCGAAGTCGCCATGAGACAGGCTGCAAGTCACTCCACGCGTTGGTTGACTCCTCCTACCTTCAGCGCTGAGTTGAAAAAGGGCGGGAGCCGGGACGTTTAATCGATTTAAATTATGATAATCTGCCGCACTGGTCAAAATTTGAATTTTCTAAGAATACTCAGAACATGAAGATCGATTTCCCGCGGTAAAAAAAAAAAAACGAGTTCAGATTCCTCTTTTGTGCACCCTTATCATCAGGAATAGTGAGCCACACAGCGCTTGAGCAATTCATAACTGCACCGCGTCAAGCAACAAAATGTGAACTTGAAACGTACGAAAACAGAGATCAAAAAGACGTTATAATGCCGCTCTTCAAGCATGTATTCAATGCCAGTCCGCAATAAGCAAAAGTCAGAATTTCGCCGATTTATGTTTCCTTGCGCAGTCATGATCTCGTTCTTTTGATTCGTATGAATTTAATTAGTAGCCGCGTGCTAGAGCTGTCAAAGCACGCGCAACTACGCCAAAAAGGCATATGTGATGCGAATTTTCAATAAGGATCAACGCAGTGCCACATAAGAAAGCCGGAATTGGTTATACAAATAGGATGACCGATTGGTTGTATTTCTGAAACTTTGTAATATATAATGTTCGAGTATCCTGCAAAAGTACTGATTCTTTAGAAAAGTATTCGTATGGACCCGTTCTGTATATTCCAGGCAGGGGTCAAACGTGTTGGCTAGGTGGTGCCCCATGTGGGAAAACAGTAGTTGATATGGATGTGAATGCATGCGAAGTCAGGACTGAATAAGGTTCTCGTGCAACAATTCTAAGTTATTTTAGCCACGTATTGTCAATGCAAGAGAGTAAGAAAAAAAATTCAATATTATTAACATATATGCATTACAAAGTGCCGTAGTTTGTGAACCGTAGTGCGACCTCAATCAATTCCAGATGCATTTAAATCATTAAGAAGTGTAGGCAAAATTTAAGACAACATTCGATGCAACAATTGACAGGAGTAGTGACCATCTCCCCGAAATCAGCGCGGCGTGTAATACAGGATGCATCTTTTGGTTCCAGCTGAGCTAGGTTGTGAAAAAAGTTACGGTTTTATTTTAATTCACGCTTAAACGCGACCCGTAGTCTATAGTTAAATAATTTCCAAACAGGCATTACGTCTCCTTGAAGGAACAGAGCATGAGTATGAGAGCGGTAATTAACATCAAAAAGACGCCTATTTTTTCTGCAGCATGAACACCTTTTCTAAGTTTCGTGCTGTTGTAGAACCTCATAATAAAAAGCAATAAAAGAGAGGAGAACAAAAAGAGGATTCTATACAATCTTTTTTACGCTAAATGGTAGTACCGTGCTACATCGCGATAGAACCCCAACAAAACTTGACAGTTTACAGCAAACCGAATCAACATAAATATCCCAAAGCATATTTAGCGATGAAGTAACCCCCAAACATTTGATCCTCTTTACAGCCTCTATTATTCTGCTACCATACATAAGGTCGACGCTTGAGTTCGTATGTTTTGATTTCGGTCAAAGCAGTACAGCCTTAATTTTATTGGTGTTTAGCTCTAACTGGTAGCTGCGGACCACTCCCTAAGTTTTTCAAGAAAGGATTTAGCTATGATACAAATGTGCTTACAAACACTCTGGGCCGGAAAAAAATATGCTAGCATCATGAGCGTATAACATGCAATCTGTTTTGTAACGGGTTTTGGGTCGGAACTTTGCTCACTAATTTGTACATACTGCTGCCGATGCGCGAGATAAGGTTTCATCAGTTTCAAGCTTTCGCCACCCAGTCTATACATATCAAGTTGCTTGAGTAACATGTTATGATCAATACAGTCAAATGCTTTCGTAAATTCAACATACAGGCCAAGTACAATCATCTTACTTACAAACTGTGATAAAATCAACTTTTCTTGTTCCTATAAATCTAGTTCTGTAGATCTGCGTTTTCTAAAGCCAAATTGGGCTGGGGTTAGAAGGCTATGTTTTTCCAAAAAATCAGAATCGCGGTCATGAATAATTTTCACTAAACCCTTAGAAAATATATGTAACACTGAAATAGAGCGATAGTTCTTGATGTCATTTGCACTACCTTTCTTCGATCCCACTGTAACCTTCGCAATCTGCATTTTTTTCTGGGAAAATTCCACTTGATAAACAAAGGCTAAGTATATGGTTAACAAATGGAGAATGATGTAAGTAACATATTTGAAAGGTTTAATTTGAATAACTTCAACATCACAACTCGAGCTATCTCGAACTGTCCTAAAGGCCGATCTAATTAGGTGTTCGCTGACTGCCTCAAGAAAACAAGTACACTGGTTACCAGGGGCATAAACCTTGGAAATCCAGATACAAAAATATAAGCGCAACTTTGCACCAAATAATTATTGAATATATTAGCAAGGGCGACACCTGACAGTAATTTGAAATACCTGCGCTTTTGTAGCGTGCCCTGATTTTGCGCCGTGCAAGGGCGCCTTGCGTTTCGCTTCCGTTTAAACGCGACATCCGCACCGGAATTGAATCAGCATCATGCGGCTTAGCAGTCGAGTGCTCTAACCACCGAGCCATCACGGCGAATCTGGTGCGTGAGCTTCATAAATCACCGCGAGCTAGTGATAATATTGGCAGAGTTACTTGTCCAACAAATTTTAGTTAAAATACATTGCAGTCCACTCTGCTGGGGCAGTGAAACTTACAACGCACATTGTTTTGTAAGAGCATTTAAATTATTGTATTACAGCTCACCGCGCCATTATCAAAGAAAAAACAACAGCTTGAATCAGAAAACAAACCTCACCAACCAATCCTGAATGACTGAAAAGTGATATGACTGAGCTTTATGAGAACCGCAAAAATGTCTGAGTACTTACGACCTTCCTATATTAATGCGCGAACACCTGAGTGATTGAACTTCTATCAGATGAAATTCTCTTTCATGTTGCCTGGGAAATATCGGCCACTTTTTTATTGCGCTGTGGAAAACAAAAAGAAGCCAGAATTGAAGTTGCAAGCCACTGCAAATATGAAAACCAATTTTGCCGAACTTTTATTTCAGGGCCAGTTATCCACCAAGTCGTCTTCGAGCTAATCAATGGTGCCAGAGAAGGGTATGGTGACCATTCATTCTTTCTGCTTATTTAAGCAATACACCAGCTTCTGCTGGCTGTAGGGTTGAGAAGAATTTAAATTCTGTTGAGAAGAATTTAAATGCCATTTTGAAATGTTTTAGCTGTTCGTTATGGGAAGTTCACACTACTTAAAACAACAATCCACTTCTCGCTACTTACAAAAGGAAAATATACTGAATGCAGGCTTCCCATATGCCTTGAGCCAAGTTTTATTTCAGTATGCAGAATAATTCGCAATGAAAAGAACAAAAAAATCAAAGCTGGAGCTAACATAAAAAATGTTGCACACTGTTCTTATGATAGATTAGTACATACTCTATCTCAAAAACTCCTTGCAGCACAGTGGATGGTATAAACCTGCTCGGCCCATCAGGAGAGCGCGCTGAACGTCTTCTTATCGTCGTCTACATTTCGTCTGCTCACGGCTAACACAAACATAGTTACAGAATAGTATAAATGAACAGTCTCTACGTATCATAAGCGTACGGACACTTAGGTATGCTAAACTGGAAAATTTCAATGGAACGTTATATCATATGCTACATCCCCACATTTAGTTCAGCGTATGAAAACGGAGACGCAACGATAAGCTTAGCCTAGTGGCGCCATTTGGTTGTTAGAACGGGAATCACTTGTGTCGACAAACCGACGCTCCTCATTAGGCTATGAATTCACCGAATCCTGACTATAAAAAAAAAACAAATTTCTCACTGATACGTTTCGTTATAGGCGAGATGAGGGGAGGAAAACCTTGGGGATCTTTTTGCGGTCATCGAACGTACTCAAAACAGCAGTAACATTTACGTCAACAGTCAGAAGCGAGGGATCCTGCTTCGCAGGGCACCGCCATTATGGAAACAATATTTTAGCGCACATCAGAGCCTCGCACGCGCACCTCGTGAAATAGAGAACGTAACGCGAGCATGCGATAAGGTTTGATTTTAAATAGTGTATGAAGCATGTACACCACAAAACACGCTATTTTTTTACTGTACGCTGTCCCTTACGCCCACTTTATACTCGCACTACAGTCTGAAGCTTGTAAAGTCGTTTCTACACTTATCGCAGTTTAGTAGTGCTGCAAACAACTACCGGGTTGGAGTATAGAGATGCAGTTCTGTGGTGGTACGTTACTATCGCAATGAAATTGATTTGCGCATGCATTCTTTTTACCCACTTGGCGATTTTCATTGGATTGTCGCTTGCCGCAACCTGTTTCGCACATCTGGCAGCTGACCTGCCTATCTTGGTTGGGCATTTTAGAGCGCTTGTTCTTACGGCAAAAGTTGCCGGCCATTACGTAGTTGTGGCTGTGGAACGTCAAGCGCTCGGTGGACACTTGAGCCGCGCTTTCGGAAAAAAAAATGGTTCCTGAGGAAAGGAAATGGCGCTGTACAGGCTCACTTCTCGGTGCACACCACCACCTCGCCTTGAGAGTAGGAAAAAAGGAAGGTGCAAGCAAAAAAATAAAGAGGTGCCATAGTGGATGGTTCCGGAATAATTGCGACCAATAAAACAAGTTGATAAACGGGATAGTTGGTGTTGCACGGTTTCTGAAAGAGTAATTGAGCGCTATTTATCTCGGGCGAGCAGACAGTTATGAAAGTACGGGCGCTGACTCCGATTTATATTCTTGGAACACACACTCGTACATTCTATTCGAAGTAACGTAGCGAACGAATGGGCATTTATAATCATAAAAATCACACTGTATATTTTTGAGGCTAGAAAGAATTTTCTTCCCTATTCTTTAATAATCTCATTACACTTTATCGCAGGGAGACTAAAATGGTGATGATGCACGTGTCGCCTGTCTCCTTGATAAAAATGCTTCAGATAGTTCACGTGCCAATACATCCTTTACTCTCGTTAGAATTTCTATTTCCTCTAGTTGTGACTCACCGTTATCGTTGTCATCCTTGTAAAAGCGAAAATGAGGAGATCAGATTCTAGAATGAGTCCAATGCGTTTACTATTGATCTTTCCTGTTTTCTGGAACGTCCCTTGACACAACGCCCAGTTTGTCTGACATATATTTGCAGTAAGAAATGGGGATCCCAAAGACCTCTCCCGTGGCACGCACGTTCCACACCCGGAAGTGGCAGGGCCACCACTGCTGACATTTGGGCATACCTTGGACAATTCATATAGTGCAGAAAGACCATGGACGCCGTACTTGTTGTGAACCCTTTGAAGATTATAAAACACGCTGAGAATGTACAGGGTCACCACTCCTTTGGCTCTGCCAAATCCTTGTTGCCTCTTGGTACACTTTGGCATTCCCTCGATTTTCTGCAAGAGGCTCGGTGCTTTGTAGGGCTTTTGAAGGAGCATAACACAGGGCGTTATGAGGAAAGTGCGAAGAAAATATTGGAGCGGTTCGGATAACATAGTATAACGATCATTATCACGTGCAAGGTACCTTATCAAAAGGACATGCAATTTTTAGACCTCAACATCAAGCTCGGAGGAAGACGTGTTGGCTGGTGCTACCTGCCTAGAGCCAAGAAGGATTTTTGCTTTTTCATTCGGCCCAATCAAAACTGACAACTGGGTTATTGTGACCAGTTCCTGGAATCCGCATTTCTGAAGTCGTGCCCTCATATTATGCAGGCGAGCTTTAAGTGTGAAGCAAACAGGATGCGCGAAGCAGGGTTCCCTGTCCTCGTGTGACAGCTGTGGTTGCGGCACTATTAAAGAAAATCAACGGAATGCCAAAAAACACACAAGGAATGAATACTTTGTGCCATAATTTCAAAACAGTTGGCAGCAAGCACGGCGTCCCTATGGTCTTCTCTATATCTTGTAAATTGGCGATGATGTGCCTCAAGGTCAGCAATGGGAGCCGTGCGACTTCCGCCTATGGGATGAAACACTAAAAGCCGTACACCCAGTGCCCCACGGGCGTAGTCTATGAGGTTCGCTTTTCGTGACGGGGAGTATATGTCGGGAAAACTGGGCGTAGTGTCACGGAACATACCAGGGTACACAAAACATCGATAGGAAAGGCATCGAACTAATTTGAAAATCTATCCGTCCAGTACCGCTCTTGCAAGTAAGACAGCGATGGCACCTATGATTGGCGACTTGAGGAAATCAGACTCATAACTTGAAGTAAGGATATATTAGCACGTGAACTATCTAGCATTTATTATCAAGGAGAGAAGCCACACGTGCATCAGCACCGGTTCACTCGCCTTGCGATATAATGAAATCAGGTTATTACAGAAAAGGCGTAAAAATGCTGTCTAGCCTTCTTTTTCAAGAATGTGTTCTTTATGGTGATGAATGAGCTTGCGCACACTACCTTCCTTCTCAATAAACGTACAGAGGTAAAGAACATGTCTAAAACGACCGAGCTGTGTGTTCCGCAGCTCCCAAAGCCTCTGCGACCACGAAGGCCAAAAATGACGAATAAATCCCTTGACTTAAGCTGCACATGCTTACATCCAGACCATTGCTAACCAAATGTCATCGCTAGATGTCACGTGCTCAGCCCGAAACACGCCCAGAAAATAGTCAGGACAACCGTTTTGCCCTCTGTAGTTACGCGTGTGTGTTTCAGTAGACTTATTTGAACTCAGCTCCTGTCCTGTCATGTCTTTCTGAGTGGTCGTCTGAAATAAGTAGCCCTCACTTAGGCCCTTTTCACATGCCTGCGAGTTTCACATCTGACACTGCTAGTTCGGTCAGTCTGCGACTGGGGAGGGCCATCGCGCTAGTCTCAGACGGCTTGCGACTGAGTTCCGTCCGGTTGGTATTCAGTCACACCGTCGTCGCGTTCGCTGTGCGACTGACCAATTAGGAGCGCCGAGACGGCGTGCGACGTGCGATCGCGTGGGAGCTGTTGCCGCCGCGGAAGAAAGGCTCTTTATTCTAATCAAAGCGTACGAAATATATCGTTGCATCTAAAAATACGGTGTTTTAACAAAATCGACACATTCCGTGCACCTTTCCAGTCGCGGTTAATCATGAGTTGCCTATGCAAACATCAAGCAACCTTGAGTTTCCCTCCGACCGAATTCACTTGGTACGCGCTGCTGTGAAAGCACTGGCCGAAAAAGCCACTGCGGCGTCACCGACTAGACCGATTGTTTTCGTTCTAGACGCAGCACGTGAAACGGGCGTCACTCTTCTAGAAACAATAATTTCGACCACTTGGGGATGTTTAACGTGCCCTCCGCCGTGACCTAGTCCAAACCTTGGTACTCAAGCTCAACAGCCGAGTGTTCTAGCCAGTCAGTCACCGCAGTGCCTCACCGCCAGAGAATCAAGGAACGAGAGCATTAAAAAAATGACATAGAGTGACGCGTCGTACTGGACGGCTCTCGAGAAATATTGATCACTTGCGGTTCTTTAACGTGCCCTGAAATCTCACAGCACTGAGGCTTCTTTGCGTTCTGCCTTCATCTAAAAGCGGCAGCCGCCACCACGCATCACATCGCGCTGCTTCAGCCGGAATGCAGAACGCGGTGAGAAACTCCTCTCCGGAACAAGCGAGGCATACCTAATTCGCAGCCTTGTTATGTTTCAACTTAAGGCGCGTGCAATCCCAGAAGTATACTCCGCTTCATACATAGCAGGCAACGCCACGGAGGCTGCGGGAATAGAGCGCCCAAAAATCATAATTACTAAGCCACACAGAATTTTTAATCGGTAGGTTTTTGCGCGGAAACAAGGAGAGGTATAAAAGAAAGTGGCAGCACTGAAAACCACGGCTAGAACTGTGAGGTGCTCAGTTTTCTAGATGTAATTGTCACCGAGTAGGCACCAGTTTTTAGGCGCGGATGGATTAAGAGCGATGAGGCCTACGAGCCACTTATCATGCCACCACACGTCATTCTTGCTTCCCGAATGCTTGATTAGCCGCAGTACTAAATTGTGGCCAAGAGAGGGAGAAAAACAGAAAGACGGAAAGGCAGTGAGGTTAATCAGGCGATACCCACTAGGCTACCCTAAACGCGGGAAGGGGAACAAAGAGAAAACAAATGGAAGAAAGGGCAGCATCGAAATGATTTTTTTACGTGTTCATCGACCACTAGGACAAGGGGACAGAGGGCGCACACTTAAAGATTAAAGTTTATATTCGAGAACTCAACCCGAGTCCTTTAAAAACTTAAGGAGCGCCTTTACCGCTTTCCTTTGCAATGAAGGTTATGTCCAAGACCCCAGTATCCTGGGTTCTGTTAATCCAAGCGGCGGAGTGTAGCAGCCAAGAAGGCACGCTCTCGCTCAAAACGATGGCAGGCACGGTGTAGGTGCCTGATCGCTTCATCGCAGCGGCACTGCTCACACGCTGCAGAGTCTGCCATTGCGATGAGATGAGAATAGGAATTTGTGAACGCCACTCCCAGCCACAGGCCGCACAACAGCATAGTCTCACAGCGTGGGCAGCCTTATGGCATTTGAAGTTGAAGTAAGGCATCGAAGTGGTGTGAACGGGGTGGCCAGCCTTCGAGGGTAGGCCACGACTGCACAGTCACGTTTGGGATGAGCAGTTGAAGGTGCCTTGCTGCGTCAGCTCTTGTTTGTGGTTTGTGAACAATGTTCGTTGCAATGTGAACCGATAGAGCAGCAGCGTTAGCTAAGTCGTTGCCAACACTGACTCTATGGCCTGGTACCCACTGGAAGATTGTTTCGGCATCATCTTCTATTGCCTGTTGGTAAAATGTCGCCAAAAGTAGAACCAACCACAGAAGATTGCTATTCACAGTGCTTGAGATTTTCCAGAAAGAAATGCGTCTCTAGTCACTGTGTTTTACGGAGATCTAGATTTGGGCGCGGACGTAGCCACAGTGAACAGGCGCGCTCACTTGCCTGCTATGCGTGAAACGGAGTACAGGAGCGCGCGATCTCCATACGAGCGCATCTCCGTGCGATAGTGGTGCATTCATCATAAGAGCTTCCGCCGAACAGTATTAAATATGAAATCCCAAAATTATTAACTGCAAAATACTTATTCGCAAAACTACAAGAAAAATAGCTGCTAGCGATCACCATTCACAGGAGCAGTAATGTGTACTCGCTGTCACTAGAACTCCCGTTAGCGGAAAAAGTACCCGGCATTCGTGGCATCTGTGGCGTCTCGGGAAAGAAGGTAAAGTAGAGAGAGGGGAAGGGCAACAGTGCGAACAAAGAAAAGGGAGAGGGGGAATATAGAACGCGCAGATTGGAGGCGAGGGCTGGTGAGAGGGAAACCGCGGTCGCCGATCAAAGTCGAGTGGTGGGGAGTGGGGTAAGGGCTCCATTGTGGTACACTATGATCTCCTCATTAGATTGGGCAGGTCAAGCGGGGTTCTGCATATCACACAGTGGTTGGTGGACTTCATGACGGCCCTCCTGCCATCAGGGTGGCTACTACAGCTAACGCATATTCAGCCCAGTAGCCGTATCTGATCGTTTATGACTTTCGTTTTAGTCTGAACGTTCAATTTTCTTCGGCAAGTTTTGTTAGCTAGTAGAAAGATGTCATTTTAGTGCACACATCTGCACAGAGTGCATTATTTTTACACTTATGAAGGCAGCCTTGAATTTAGAAGAGGCTCGCCCCGTCTTTACAATTTTGGGAACTTTTTGCGGGATACACGTTTTGTTTTTAAGTTGTTGTCGCTCTAAGGCGTCATTAGAAGCCTTCTTTCATTATAATGCATTCTTTATGTATTTTGTTTTATACTTATTCGCAACCAATTTTTTGCTTACGTGGCTTGACAGTGTCATGGTGTTTGTAGGTGCATCTTCTGTTATTAATAAGGAATGCTCCCTTGAACTTTCTTTCTGTTCCTGCGCTGTTGCTTGTTTCTAACACCTTGGCACGCTTTTTACCCACAAATTTAGTGCTACCCGAATACCAACCACCGCAGACAATGTGCACCTGGCTGCCAGTGCCACAGAAGTGAATCGAATTTTGACCTCGGAATGTGCTTCGCCATCCAGCGCCCGATACCCAATAGCTATTCTGAAACACCTGTTAAATTGGAAAGAGGTTAATCTGCTATTGAGCAGATTGAAAGTAAATAAATCAGTGATTTTTGATCCCGTGTTTCCTGTTGCCAACACAACTGCTCCCAGATGCATATGCATCCAATAAAAAAAGTTACACAACACATACTTTAAATGGCCAAGTGATTAAAAATGAAAACAATGCATTTTCTAACGAACATGATTGCCGGCTGCAGTATATTGCTACGGGAAAAAAATTAGTGCTAGATGTGATCGGAGAGCACAATAAAATCAATGAAACGAGCTGTACCGTCAACGTCCTCGTCGTCTCACGACTGCACACTTCATGCCGTGGCACTAACTCCACCACGGCTGGAGGAGCGTTAACCTGTGCGTACTAAACTCGAGAGCTCAAATGGTAAGGCTGAAGACAGTCGACGTGTGCGACCTCTGTCGATAGTGTTGCGAGGGACAATTGAGGTGCAGAGGTGTGCTTTCTCAGGACACATTGCTGAGCTGCCCCAAGACACGGTAAGGGCCCACGTAACGAGGCAGTTGTTCTGCACACAGGCCCACAAGGCTTTCCGAGAGGCAGAGCAGGACGAGGGGAGCAAGAGCAGTGGCGGTCACAATGTTGAATGTCGTAGCGGCATTTCTGCGCTCTCTGAAAAGCCCCAAGCCTGTCCCGAGCAGTATGTCGGGCGGCGTCAGCGCTTGCGACAGGCTCACAAAAGTAACTATTGGTAGATTTGTCAGGAGGCCGCACGCTGTCGAAGGACAGAAAAGGATTGCGGCTAAAGAGTCGATAAAAGGGGAGAATCCGGTGGTGTCGCGACGTCTCGTGGAGAACGTCTCGTAGGACAGAGTGACGTTCCAGTCACAGTGGTAGTCGAACACAGCCATAGACAGCGCGTCTGTTAGCGTCCGGTGAACACAAGTAATGTCATTCGTTTTGGAATGGTAGGCCGTTATGAACATTTCAAGGCTGGAGCATGAGAGGATATGTCGCTGACTTCTTTAGAAGCAGCGGCCTCGATGCGTAAGCAGCTTATAGGAAGCGCCATGAAACAGAATGACACCATGAAGAGGAAATTATGCGACGTCGCAGGCACAGCTAGTCAGGTTTGCTCGAGTTACAGTGTGCAGGGCGGTGTAATCGATTGCAACGGCAATAAATTTTTCCCCAGAAGTTGTGAGAAAATGCTCAAGTATATTCAGACGAAAATAAGAACAGGTAATTTGCACAGATAGGCTAGTAGGCTGAAGCGGGAGCTTTTCACTGCGCCTACACACGTTGCAAGCAATAGTGTGGTGGCGGAGAGAGCGATGACAGCCACGCTAGAAAAGCCGTCTTCACACGCTATTGCACGTGCTTAACACACCGAGTGCCAGAAACCAGTGCTGTCTGAAGTCCTCAATGTGGGCAAGGAGTTGGTATAGGCAAGCAGCTGCACATGAATAGCGCGAACTTCCGCAAGTCTCTGACGTATCACCCAGACGGCGACTGTGCTTTACATCAGTGTAAAGATGTGCACAAGCTCAACTACCTTCAGAAAAAACCCTTAAGCCTACAGCTCTACGGTGCTGCACGACTATAGAACTGTCGAAAACACGACGGCCGGGACAGCTGTGACCGCAACTTGTTCACCCTGCCAGCCCTGTGGCGATGAGAGTTGCGCTGCTCGATTCTATACTAGGGCGCCAATGTGGGATCCAAAATATTCGTGACAAAACAGGAAAAGGATTGGAGAGCAATGCAGTCTGCTGCACTGGAGAAATCCGAAAGCATTTCCATTTGTGCGTCAACTTCTCACGCGTCCATTGAATGAGGTCAGTAACTTCTTTTTGCAATTCTTCAGTTGTCTAACATTAGTACACATTACCAACTCAATTTACGGTCGTACACACAACAGCGCGTTCGCTCCGTGCCATTCTGAGACGATTTGAACCAACGAACTTGAGATTGCACCCTCCACGTTAAACTTTTTGCCTACAGTGGAAGGTTCTAAGGTTGCATGTAATCTTTCAATGATCATAAGACTATTTAGCCCGTGGAAGAGCCCCATGGAAGATCGCCACGCAGAGCCGCCACGTTCATTGAAGTGTCTGTTCAGAGAGCAGTGTGCTATGATGCGGGGGTTATATGCTGCGCAGGATCGACCTCCAGCTTGGCTCTCTTTCCTCGACGCCTGCGTGTGCCTCCAGGATTTTTGCTGTGCACGCAAAGTTAGAGCTCGACGCTGGTATGTTTGAGTGTGATGGGCTGCGTAATGCGTTCTGGCTAACTTGGACTGCAGGCCTGTCAAGTTGGATGCACTTCCATGGAATAAAAGAAAAGTGACCCTTCGTGGCGTGATCCCACTTCCGGCCGCCACAGCGAACGGACGTGCTATCATGAGTTCCGTTTGAGCGGTGTCAGCGGCACAGTCTGGCCGCGGAAACAGGTTTTTTGCTGCCGTCGCAGAATATTATCAGGTTATACTAACAAGTTTTCCAACCGAAAAAATCATGTTGAATACAATTTTCATGCAAGCAGACCAAGTGCTAGACCGCATCGCGTCGGGAACTCTATAGACCCTTCGGTTCAACTTGGTGCACTTCCTGAATTTGTCGCTTTGGGGGCGTTTCAAATGAATCGCGTGTAGGCCGTTACACCAAAGAGTACCGACGCATCGAAGAAATAATTGGCGGCTATGGATGTGAATGTGAAGAGCCGGCCCTACGTCCTGATTGACCCAAACAACCAGGATGTGCGCCTCAAAATTCACTGGGTGCTGCACGCATCAGCGATGATGACGTCTGTGCTGCTCTGCTGCCATACGGGAGTGTGTCCGACATTACAAAGGAGTATTCGCGAGCTCTACGAGTTGCGGACAAAGGATCTACTACGAGAACACTGGCCCTCAAGTTTAAAAGCTGAAGCACGATCCATGCCATTCAGCACCAGCTGAAAATAGCTGGTGATCCCGCGCTCCTTGTTCTCCCGGGCAGAGCTCCGCTGTTCCAGCGGTGCAAGTCGACAAGGCATATTGACTCGAATCTAAAGGGCCGCGATGCAGCCGTTGCCGTCGCTTTGGCTACACTAAAGAGGGCTGCGTTAAAATGAATGTATGCCACGGTAACAGGCCCTGCAAGAAACGACGACCTCTCAGAGCACCTCATGGACAAAGCAGACGTCGAGGAAGTGGCGCACACAGCAAACAACCAGGACACGGCGGAAGTGAAGGTTTCTGCACCCCAGTCAGCACCACTCAAGAGGGATTGTGTACACTGACGAGCTCTGCAGCCGGTCGAGGGCGACTCTGCTAAGGCCGCCGGAACTGATATATGAGTTGCCAGCGCCGGCGGTGACTCCGCGTTGGCGCCTTCTATTGCAACAGCAGCCATGAATACGTGTGATAGCATAAGTGGAGGTGTTACCAAGAAACGCACGCGCGACGTCACCGACGCCACGTACGCTCTTGGAAAGGCCTGGGATGCGGAATCGCCCCTAAAGCGGTCCTCTTCACCGACCGTCTTTCAAGCCTAAGCCCAGAATTCCGCCCTACCGGATTCCACCGGGGATGAGGTCTCCGGCATGAAGTGGGGCTTGCGCTCCTGATTTCTCTGGGCTGCTTGGGAGCTCAAGGGCTCTGGACGCGGTGTGGAGCATACACGAGCGTATCTGGAATCTTCGCAACGTGTGAATCGGCATGCGGGTTCATCCTGGGACGCTACTTTTGGAATATGCCAACCCGCAACGCGAAGCTTGCCCATTGCTGTCTCCAATCGCGGGGCTCGTTTAATCGTTTAGTCGCGATCGTGGTGCTCGTTTGATATCATTTCAACATGGCAGCGAATTGTATAACAGCCTTACATTTTGGGCACGCTGAACGTGCGCTGGTTGTCAGCTAGGAGAAGCCGGTACGAAGTCAAGTCTGACGGCTTCTTTTATACAATGATTTGGATACAATGGCGGTACAAAAAACGGAAATGGAGAGCGAAGAGCAAACGAGTCCAATTGTCTAGCCTTTTCGTTCTCAGTACAAAAATTGTGTAGCCATGCAGATCGTACCTCGGGTGGCTGTGCGTTGTTATTGCGCAACTCTTTAGGCATAGTAGAAGAAGCTGTAACTGTGGGTAATATTGGCCGTTTAGTTGTCTGCTACTTTTTTTATTGGGGTACAGTAGCGCGTAATTGGTGTGTATTCGCCTAATGAAGAGGGTGAATGGTGCAGTTTTTTTTAGCACGTCGGCAACTACTTACGAAGTTCAAGAACTGTCATCCTACTGCGTGACTTCAATTGCGTCTGCTACGCTGAAGATAGATCAAGCAAGAGGCCGGTGCGAGATAAAAGTGCGGCATTACTGAGTACGTTAGTGCAGAAGTGCGAAATGCTAGATATCGGGCATGTTTTATATAACAGTCATCTACATTTTACACACTCCCAGCGGGCAAGTCACGCGAGACTAGACAGAGAGTATGTTTCTTTGACTCTGTTACCGGTGTGCACGAATTATGAAGTTAATCATTGCTCTCTTATCAACCATAGCCTAGTGGTGTTTACTATTCGAACAAAGCAAATAACATCAAGCGTCACTTGGGATCTTTAGATCTTGACGCCAAAATTTTTGTAAGCAATGTGGGAGAAAAACTAAAGCGATTACTAGATGCTGAGCCTTCAAATCTATAGCACAGTGGGAACTTTTCAAGCGCAAAATCAAGACAAGTGCCATTGAAAGGAGTACTGTATTAAAGCACGAAGAAACGAGAAAGTGCAAAACGAGTTACATTTTTCCATAAACATGGAAAGTGTTCAGCCTGCAAAGTATGCAAAACAGATTAAAGAACTCAAACAACAGTTTGAACTGGTTGATCAGGAGAAATACATGGGTGAAATTGTGTGACCTCGAGCGGAACGGTTGTTGCTAGGCGAAGCACCGACGAAGCGTGCGATAAGCGATAAAAAGCGATACGCAAGGCGAAATGAAATTAAACATATATGGTACAGACATGTAGGAACCAGTGATAATGTCCTGATAGAGCGGGCGTTTGTTGACCACTATCGCGACTTGCTGGGCTCTCAGCGATCAGTGGGCGAGGGATTCGAGCTTGAATAATGCGGACGCTTGACGCCAATACTACAGCTGTATTAGAAGAGGCAATCACTGTGGAAGAGCTAGAAAATGCGATTGATGTACACTGCCTCGGCGAAACGCTGGATCTGGACAGAATTGGTGCGTCGTTGAATAAGCTATTCAAAAGTGAACTCACGGTGGCTTTGCACCGTGTTCTGTGGAAGCGTATAAAAAACCAGCACCCCGCCGTGCTTCCACCGGACGCATGTTGTACTGGTGCCTAAAACTGACGATCCTTTAAAACTGGTATCAGTGACTTCATACCGTCCCATTAGCCTTACTAATGCCGGTTATAAAATCTTTATGCAAGTTTTAGCTGGAAGACTGCAGAGAGTCCTAAAGGAAGTTGTGGGCACACATCAAACATGTGACATTAATGGCTGAACAATATTTAGGGACATTCATGTGGCCAGAAGCATTCTGTAGTGTTCTGATGCATGGAGGGCTCGCGTAGCAATGCTTGCAGTTAGACTTGGACAGGGCATTTGATCTCTTTGTTCATGACGTGCTTTTCCCAATACTAGAACACATCAAAGTCGGGTCTGTTTTATTAGAAGGTATTAGGATGTTATAAAACAATGTTCTGCTAGTATTGTCGTCGACAAACATGTAAGTGAAAGTATGCAAGTGTGGTCTTCTGTGAGACAAGGTCGTCCTCTGTCCCCCTTGCTGATCGCGATTTACCTCGAACTCTTTTGTCGTAATATCAACCACTATGAACAGGTGCGTGAACTGATGACCGGCACTGTTAAGCCTTTGTCGTATGCTGATGACACTGCAATTTTCTTTCGAGACGGGGAAAGCATTAGACCAGCAGCGTGCTTAGTAAAGAAGTTTTGTAAAATGCCTGGTTGCATGGTAAACTGGAATAAATGCATAAGGTTTGGCTCGGACGGCAATTGGAATTGCACAGCTAATGTGTTCGAGAACATATAATTCTCGGCTTTACCTGTAAAATATGTGCGGATACCACTAGAGCACAATACAGACGCGAGAGAATATTGGGCAGAAGAGACTGACCGTGCTAGGGCGAAAACTCTGGGGTTAGGCTGGGTGGGAGAGAGCTCTTAATGTTGGCTCGGTCTATCGTATGTAACCTTTTCATTGCTGCCAAATTTTGGGACGTTCTTCAAGCAGTGTGCTTGTCACTA